>NW_016807704.1:132261-169302 GCF_001698545.2 Rhinopithecus bieti
GGTAAACACTTCTTGGGACCATCTGGCAAGGATTTTAATCCAAAATATTCTGTAAACACTGACTCCATTTGAGTACCCAGGAACTACCGTCCAGCCACCATCAACTGCATTTTTATTTCAGTTTTAAGCAGTAATTGAAATAGAAAAAAAAAAAAAAAAAAAAAAGGTAGTCTGTAGACTCTGTCCCTTCACTTTTTTTTTTTAAAATATTTTTAGTTTCATCAGGGATTCCAGGAAACTTACATCTCTGAGGGAGATTACAGTGCCTTTTGAAGTCACCAGTAGAGGTAAATGGGGTCCTAGCAGTTTTGTTCATTAAGTATTTAATGCACAGAGCATATTTGAAATTTTTTCATTTTCTGTTGGGAGATACATTCTACCTAAATCAGAGGCAGAAGTTTAGGGTTGAGTTTTCTTTTTCCTTTATATTTCAAAGTTTCTTTGTAAAACTAGTTTATAAAATGACCAATTTCAAGATTTTTAAAGTCTTTCACAAGAAATGGCAAAAATAGGATTGTGATAGGGTCCGTTATCCAGTCCCAGGGCTGATTTCTAGAGTTTTCTGCAAGCCTGCATGAAAGAGAATGGGGATATTTCAAGTGCGAAGCGCCCAGAGGAATGGCTGCTGGTGCTGCTAATGGTCTCTCTGTTCCTCCCCTGGCAATAAATCTCAGATATTGAAATATAGCTTTGGAGAAGAATATACTGAAGATTTCTTAAGCTTTTTACAAGACACTCAAAGCCTTTTCACAAGCCAGTGCTCTGCAAATGTAAATTCTTGATGTCTAAACATAAAGGTCCTTTACCAAGTTAATTTTAAATGTGAATTTTAATACAGAATACTTGGAGAAAGGGAATGCAGCTGGACTATTAAAGCATGGTATTTTGCCATTTTTAAGTAATGGGAAATACTGATTAAGAATGTTGTAAAGATTTCAGCATACATAATGTGATTGTCTTTAATCATAACTTGTTACCATGAGTCTGTGTAACAAAAGCATTAACTCAAAGACAATGGCATAGCTATTATACTGTGGCACTTATTATTTCCGTGATTTTAAATTATTTCCAGAATATTGAAGAACTTGTTATTTAAAGGTCAGAATAATGCCCAAGACATGGCCAAGCCCACTGAGTGTCAGATGCATGGAATGTTGGATGACTTCATAGTTATGAAATTATTTCATTTCTCATGATAATTCCTGACTTGCCAAGTTAGTGAATTTTAAGAACTCTGAGAGCAGATTTTAAGATAAATGTGAAATAATCCATACTTCTGGAGTCAGGGACTTCCCTTCAGGCATTAGTTCATATTTGACTTGCTTGACTTACACTTGGGGATAAAATGAGTTAGGACAAGGTCTTAGATACCACATTCCCTTACTGGGAAAGAAAACCAACTTGCACAACTTTGGCTGGCTCATATTTCTTGTTATACAGGCACTAAGAAGCAGCGGTTGCCATGAAATACTTTATTTAACCTTTACAAAAATGTTTTCTTAGTACGGCAAGGCAGCTTAGTTAAAATAAATAACTGTAAAAATTTTGGATTTCTCTTATATCCATCTATTGATTTCTTTTTTCTAAGTAAAAATTAAAGATAATTACAGTTGTCCACATTGCCATGATGACTAAAAAATGAAGATTATGTAAAAATCGCTTGATCTTTTCTTAGGACATGTGTTGGCATGTCTTCTATTTTACATTAAACTAAATTTTACTGAATAGTGAATGTTACATCTGAGAACAGTTTAAAAGAAAGTTTTTATTCAAATTTTAGGTAGGTTTCTCTATTGTTTGTATTTTGTCAAAATTGATTTGCAAATAAAATCTGATAATTTGACTCACAGAGTATTTATCCAAATCTGAATGACTGAGAGACAGCCTCTCCAATTTCTTATCTTGTTGCTCCCATTTCTCAGCTCACCTAAATTATTCATCATCATTTCCTTCTAACATACTCTTAACTCTTCCACCGAAGAATTGGGTCTAACCAAATGCATGGCGACCATTGACTATCATTCTGGTAAGAGTGTGTCTGCATAGCATCACAATCTCCTGGTTGTTGACATAACTTAAGCAATCAAAGTCTGTATTTATTTTACTTATTTTTAAAAAAAGAAAATGTGAATTATTTCAGATTTTATAGACAGTCCATCCTCTTCTGTATATACATATATATCAAAGCTCTTTGAATCTGTGCTTTTCAACCCTTTGTGGTGGTACCAAGGGTAAACAATCTTAAAGACTGTCACACAATTCTAGACTTAAGGCAGCTATTAATATCACAGCTTATGTTTTTTCAGTCACGTATCATTTAACTATAGGGAACCCTTTAGAAGAATGAAAACAATAGATATGTATAATGTTGAAATGACCTCTTTAAAACAAGCCTATTTATCATTTCATACTTTTTAACACAGTATTTATATCTGATTTCATGATTGAAATGTCCAAAAAAGTTATGCATAAAATTTAAAAATAAAATATTTTAATGAATGAAACATCTTTCTCATTAAATCTTTTGCAAAATGTTTATGCAGTATATTAGTTTTCCTAAATTAGGTCACTTAGATTTAATTTTTTTTAGCCCAGAATACCCATTAAGCATCTCATTGTTTTGTAGAAAATAATTTAAATGAAACGATGACACTATTCTCCCCACTTTTCTTTTTTTAGGTTATTTTAAGTATGTAAATTTCAGCCAGAGATTGAACAGAGATTAATTCCTGAATAATAAAAATCCGTAAATAAATTCTTGAATTTAGAGTTGTGTTTATAGTTATTTGTGAAAAATAATAAAAAGATTCTATGGCTTGATTATAGGTATGTTGAAACATCAAGCCTTAATGTTTGCTAGAAACGTGTGAAATTTGATACCCTGACTTACCCAGGGAAATTCAAATGACTATTACAAAGTATATGATGAAATGACACAATGCAGTGTTTTAAAGCTATGATGAATATAGATATAACATATGAATAGCATTATTTCAAACAGCCAAACAGTGCCTTTCTTGTCAGTTACTTTGTTTCATTGTCTTTCATGCATCAATCCCTGGTGTTTATTGATGATTGATGCTCTGAGAGGAAATAGCAGTTACTGACCTAAGAGTTCACTTCCTCTTCACCCTTCCTTCCTATATCTCTCTCTCATCCTCTGTCTCAAGATTTGACCCCCTAAAACAATGACTTTTTTATTCCAGAGTGACTCCTTCTTTCCAAAATCAGTATTCAGCGACTCCATTTGGGTTACGATCAAACTATTAGAGGAAAGTAAGCTGACAAGTTGATAATAGAAAGTTAATTTTCTAAATTCTGTTAAAACAAATGACCAGGAGTTGTTTTCAAAAATAGTTTGAAGCCATAGCTTGCTGCATTTATGGCTTGTCTTTGTTTCTAATATAATCAGTATGTTTGTAGACACAAATTTTGTACAGAAATAACCACTCCATCCCTGGTTGTCACATGACAGGTTAGGTTGTCACCTACTTTTGTTTATCAGAAGTAACATTACTATCATCTTTTGTTCTATTTCAACGTGTCTTTCTTATTTTGGGGAGTAAGCAAAATACATTCTCTGGTCAAACTTTTAACTTCCCCAAGCAGAACACCTCAGAAGCCCTGTGTTTTTCTTACTCTAACAACATTTTGCAGTGTAATTATTCTTACTGAATATCTGTTTATCCTACTATATTGTAAGCATTTTCAGCCCAAGTGAACTGTCTAGTTCTTTTCTATATCTACCATGTGTAGTACGGTTAGTTGGCTTATAGTAAACATTTAATAGCTGTAAATCCTTAAAAATACTTGCCAAATTGAGCCAGATACAGTGGCACATGTCTGCAATCCCAGTACTTTGGGAGGCTAAGGTGGGCAGATTGCTTGAGCTCAGAAGTTCAAGAGCAGCCTGGGCAACACGGCAAAACACGAGCTCTACAAAAGATACAAAAATTAGTAGGGCATGGTGCGCCTGCAGTCCCAACTACTCAGAAGGCTGAGGTGGGAGGATCACTTGAGCCCATGAGGTTGAGGCTACAGTGAGTCATGACTGTGCCACTGCACTCAAGTCTGGGCAATAAAGGGAGACCCAGTCTCAAATAAAAAAGCAAGCTGTTGCCCTAGGGTAAAAAGCTCACATAATCACATTAAATGGCTCCTAAGAATCATGTGAATATGTAATATAGCAATATAGCAAGTCAGACTCTGTACTAGGAATTATGGAGGCTACAGAGATGAACTGAAGATCATGTCACCCTCTTGGCAAAGTGCCAAGTGTGCAAGTTGGGAAAATTTGGCTTTGACTAGGAGGCTGAACTTGAACTTTTAAAATAGAAATGTACAATTTCTTTTTACCTAAAATGTGGCCTCTCTAGGCATACCATTAGACATCTTTTATTTTATAAACATTTTTGTCTGATTGCCAAATAAGACATAGTTGTAATATTAAATTTGGAAATTACCTGAGGAAGCACACAAAACACACATGGAAAAAAGGAAACTTAAAATGCATGATCCCATAACCCTAAACTAACCACTGTTAGCATTATGGCATATTTCTAGCCTTTTTCTTCCTTTGGAATAGGCATACATACTTTTGTTTATTTGTTTTACGAAAATGGGGTACTGTACATACCTTTTGTAATGTGTTTTTCAATTAATCTGTTGTTAACTGATAGCATTAATATGTTTTCATGCTATGATTGTTTTTCAGCCACTTGCAAGTACTCTACAGTGTTAGTATAGTTTTGAATAGAGGCTCTGAATAACTTTAGATCTTGTATCTTTCCCTTCCCAACACTCTGGCCCTGTGTACCTGAAGAAATCCCTCAGCCCCTGTGTACCTCCATTTATTTTTTCATCTGTCTACCTTACAAGATTGTTTTAAGGAATAAGTAATATTAAAAAGCCCTTAGCCCAGTGCTTGACACATAATGTCTAATAAAGGAAAGCTGTTTTTATTTTTACCGTGTTATTTGACCAATTTCCTAATACTGCCAAATTTTTATTATTAAACTAGCACTGGGATAAACATACATCTAGATACATTCTTTACACACATCTGTAATTATTACTTTAGGATAGATTATTTCATAGAATTGATGCATCAATAGGTATTACAAGTAAGATTTTTTTTTATGTAAGGATTACCTTTCAGCCACAATTTTTATTCCAACCACCTTTTTATGAATGTGTCAGGTTTCCCTCTATTGTAAGAGGTTGTTTCATGCTAATTACACAGTATTTGTGGCCTTCAATTAATTCACATAATCTTGAGAGAAAACTTACAGCACCCATATTTTGTGGAAGAATGGCCAACACTTACATCTCAACAATGCAGCCTCCGTTACATCACACCCTGAATGATTTAGAAAGGCTTTCACAGTTGAGCTTATTTTCTCTTTTTCTTTTTCCTACCAAAACAAACTACATCAAAGGGTCCGAAAATAATTCAGTTGTATTTATTTCCATGTACTCTTTTAGGTGGGAAATTATATTCTATAAATGTGAAAGGATATATGGGGCCCTAAGAATTTCAGCATTAAAAGTTTCAGCATTGAATTATGACACCAAGCATTAGTCATTACCTAGAAATTTTTCTACTTGGTTTTGGCATCATTTCAGATACGCTGAACATCTTGAAATTCAAATTCCTTGAAAAAGCAATAATAAGCAACATATTTCATTTTTATGCTAATTTAGTAGTGTGGAATGTACTATCAGTTCCACTTAGACGCATGTATTCCAAGCAAGTGATTTAATTTTGATTCACTTGACTTTCCAGATAGTATTTTGGATAGACAAGAATTATTTTAGTATTTCAACTTAGTTTTTACTCATGATGCTCACCTAATGTATCATGTTGGGCCTACTTGATATTTTAATATCAGTACTACAGTATCTGAATTATGAATCTGAGGGTTTACATTGACTTGGTGTTTAATCTAATATTATTATCCCTATAAGACAAATCTCCTTTGTTGAAAGATCATTCAAAATAGGAAACTCTTCTAAATATCTTGATTTAATACTCATTTTGGTTTTGGTTTTGTTTTGACATTCTTGAGTTTATTTGGACAGACCTGGGGTAAGAGGGCCGAACACCTAGAAGAAGGTGTTGGGCCTCTTGGTGGTGAAGCTTGGCTTGTGCTGGTGACACAGGATGCCATGAGGCAGCAGGAATTGGATCTCAGAGTTGTAGAATGGTTCGGCTGCTGGCTGGCAGCACTTGCTGGCCACAGTTTTTTCTGCCTTCATGATCTGTATTGAGTGGGCCCGGGCACAGTACGCAGTGCCCATGTCTTGTTCTGCAGAAAATAGGAGGCAGGGTGTGACCACATTCACCAGGATTTGGGCATTTGGCCAACACCCTATCAAGTATCTGGCACATCCTATTAGGTACAGTAATTCCCTGGGGACTGCAACTGGGGGCTGAATTGGGGACTGAGTGACTGCGGTCCCTGGCCCCAGGAGGCACTCATACTAATTTTGTGATACCATTTTATGAACAGATATCATCACTGACATTTTAAGATATTTACTTTTGGTTATTTTGTATTAATCTTGATTTATTTGTTCAACAAATATTTATTGAATGCCTGCTATACACTAGGCTCTTGGGATATTATGATGAGTTTAGAAGTTTATAAAATAAATGGGTCAGGTTCAATAGCTCATGCCTGTAATCCTGGCACTTTGGGAGGCCAAGGGGGAAGAATTGATTGAGGCCAGGAGTTCAAGACCAGCCTGGGCAAAATAATGAGACCTCATCTTTACAAAAAATAAAAAAAATTGAAAAAGCCAGGCATGGTGGCGTGTACCTATAGTCCTAGCTACTCGGGAGGCTGAGGCAGGAAGATCACTTGAGGGGTCAGGAGTTCAAGGTTGCAGTGAGCTATGATCACACCACTGCGCTCTAGTCTGGGCAATAGAGTGACTCTATCTCTAAAATATAATAAAATGGTGCCTAAGTTTTTATATATAAATAATATATAAAAATATATTACCAGAATATATATATATACAGTGGTTTATATCACTTGGATTGCATGTTCATTTTAAGAACTCTTAAAATTTCTACAGTGAATACAATGGATTGGGAATTTTTTTGAAGTTGTTTAAATCTCCAGTTTCTTTTTAGAACATTACATATGGCTGTAGGGTAAATTACTATAAAATGCAAAAAAAATACACAACTGAGTGTGAAGATAAAATTTTAATTTGTGATACTGAAGTAGAAAAAATCTTGACAATAGTTTTAAAATGAATAGTGAAATATGTAACTTCACAAAAAAGTATTTGGTACCTTTATCATTTGTGTTTTAAGGTGCAGTTTAACATTTTTTATTTAACCATCCACTTTTTCTTTCTCTTCTTGGTGTACTCTGTTTTCCTCGCTTTTATCTTATTCTTCTTTCCTCTTAAATATATCAATTCAGGAATTCTCCTTTGGACAAAACTGTGGGTGGTCCTCAGAGCTGATCCCCAATTCCCTGATCAGTAATTCTGTTTTAAGTTTTACTTTGTATAGAAAAAAAAAATGAGTTGAAAACTGTATATGCTTCCATCTGAGGTCTTCAATGGGAAAACTATGAATTTAGTCTGGCTGCCAGCGCCAGGGTCTGCTGGAAAAAAAGAAAATGTACCCTCTTGGGACCTTCCATCGAGTGTGGCGACTGTACAACCTGCCTTATTGCTTAGTTTTAGTTGTCATCGAAAACTTCCAACAAGAATACTTCCTGTTTGACTTTTTCCCCCGCAGTGGAAAATATTAGACACTATCTATGTAGACCAAAGAGACTGAAAAGCCTGGATAGACTGAATGATAGCAGGAGAAGTAAGGAAGGAAAATCTTAATAGAAAAGAGGTGAAAGAAAATTTCCAAATTGATGAGGGGAGAGGGGAGGGATAGCATTAGTAGATATACATAATGTAAATGATGAGTTAATGGGTGCAGCACACCAACATGGCACATGTATACATATGTAACAAAACTGCACATTGTGCACATGTACCCTAGAACATAAAGTATTAAAAAAAAAAGTCTTGGGCTTCAGGCAGAAGGGATAGTTACTTTCTGTGAAGCCCGTTGCCTTTCCCTCCCCTGTATTTCTAGCCCACATTGCCCCTCATCCAACTCCTGCAGTCTTCCTGCCTCTCTACGTGCTCTCATTCTTTGTCATCACGTTGCTCACTTATAGGGAAGGTATCAGTGACTATCCACTAATTCCTGCGTAACGTGCAAATTCCTTAGTTTAGTAAATCAGTGCCAGCCACAATCTAAATCTATGTATTTAACCCTATCCCCCACCCCTTTATCCATGTTCCTTTTTCTGTGGCCAATTGAGATGGTTAACCTTGTCCGGATCATGTGTAGTCTTTGCACATCTCACACTGTCTTTTTGGCATGGGAAGGAACTGTCATCTTTGCCAGTTGAAATCCTACCCAAACTCTGAGATCCAGCTGCTTCCCAATGTTTTCTTAATCACAGCAACCTGATCCAGACCCTTCCTTATCTGGACTATGTGACTGCTCCTCTCCTTTCCTGACTGCCTCATGTTAGTTTTTTGTTCTTGCCTTATTTTCCCTATATGATCATAACCTCCTTGTGGGGCAAAGAACACATCTCTTCCTCCATATTTCCTCCATAGTGCCTAGCATATTACCTTCCTTATAGTACTTGAGTAATGAAAATGTATTGGATGATGATCGAAATCTCATTTGAATCAGGTGGTCTAACACAGATGTCACATTTTTTGTACCTGATTTTATGCTTCCTTCTGTAGAGAAATAAAAATAGGTATGCAAGTATTCGTTACTAAATGGAGACTTACAGTACCTGTAGCAGTGAAATTTAGTCAGTGGGTCCAGCAAGAACAAAACCTCTCACCTTATTAGGCATCTGTGAGTATCTGAGCACTCACTGCCATCCAGTGCTCAAATCCAGTGCCGCGGGTTCCCAGGCAGGGGTGATTACACAATGGGAAGGAGAACTGAAGTACTGCTAGGCCTCCTGAATTTCTTTTTGTTGGTTTCTCTCTTAAGAATGTAGTTCCTTTCCTAATGAATTATATGCATCTAATTGCCAGTGATATTTAGATGTTTTTTAACAGTAGACCAAACATTACAAATGTTCCATTGATGATGCATGTGGGAAGAAGTGTTACAAATGTTTTTCTCCCACTTAATTTTCCTGTGTGAACTAAATCCAAACAGATCTGAATTTTCATAATTCAAAGAAAATATCTGTGCCAACATTCTGAGAACAAATAGCTGCCAAGCAAAATCTGACAGCGTATTCCTTGGTGGCATCCAGTCCTTAAAAGCTGTGTACACAGAGTGAGTAGCTATCTAAAGCTGAGCTCATATGCAAATGTGAACATTCCTCACTTAAAATTACATTGTGTACATTAAAACTTTCTCTAGAGTCTATGAAATGTTCAGGAAAAATATAGCTGAGCTTGATCTTAAGTACCCTGCTTCATTTTTTTTTTTTTTTTTTTTGTCATTTCCAGCTACTAGTCTGTCCAAAGAAAACAACTTTCTTATTTCTTTTAGTTTTGTGTGTACCCTGAGCTTGATTCCCAGTTGCTGCTATAAAAAACTGAAACGGTTCCAAACACTGCTATTTTTCTTTTTTTCTCTGTTACTAATATTTAAACATCAAAGATATTCTGGTACTTTTATGTTGTAGAGTGTATATAAGACCATATTTTCCCTAAAGGTATTTGCTATCCAGGGTGTGTGTGTGTGTGTGTGTACACACACGTGTGTTTTCTTAGCTGTTAGCCTTTTTTAGAAGTCACCTAACTAATAGCGTTTTCCTATCACAAGATCACTGGCTGTGTGTGGAGGAAGAACTGGAGTGAGTCCGTATTAACAGCAGGGAGATGAGTTAGGAGATTTTTTAAAATAATGTATTCAGATTTTTTTTTTTTTAAAAAGCCCTATCTTAACATCGAAAACGTATGTTGTGATGACCTTGGGAATTTTTTAAATTTAAGCATGTTATCAGGACTCCTCCTAAGGCTGAAACTAAAAAATAACCTGCTTCCACCAAGACATTTAATATTATGGCAATTTCCATGTAAATCCTTAATGTATTTATTATTAGGGCCTTTTATGATAGTCTTACAGGATGTTTTCAAAGTTTTATTCTGTCTACTAATTGGGAGTTTTTCATGAGATTTACCTTTGGTTAGCTCTGTTAAAAAATTATATGTGATGTGAAAGAAAACTTTAAATTGTTTGCATAGGATATAAATACATTTTTCTTAAAATATCAGTTTTCGGCCAGGTGCAGTGGCTCACGCCTGTAATACCAGCACTTTGAGAGGCTGAGGCAGGCAGATCATGAGGTCAAGA
This sequence comes from Rhinopithecus bieti, assembly GCF_001698545.2. Classification (NCBI taxonomy): domain Eukaryota; kingdom Metazoa; phylum Chordata; class Mammalia; order Primates; family Cercopithecidae; genus Rhinopithecus; species Rhinopithecus bieti. The sequence continues at coordinate 142,628 of NW_016807704.1, forward strand.
GATCGAGATCAGCCTGGCCAACATGGTGAAACCCCATCTCTACTAAAAATACAAAAATTAGCCAGGCGTGGTGGCACGCCTGTGGTCCCAGCTACTCGGGAGGCTGAGGCAGGAGAATCGCTTGAACCCAGGAGGTGGAGGTTGCAGTGAGCCGAGATCACCTCACTGCACTCCAGCCTGGTGACAGAGCGAGACTCAAAATAAGAAAAAAGTCAGATTTCTTTGCTTGTACTTACAAAACATAGAACATTGTTTTCATTTAAACCTGTTTCCTAAAAAAGTACTAATTATTGTATATATATTTTGGAATACTCATGTAGTTAAACTGTTTTTCTTAGCTGCAGTTGTGGGTAAGAGTAGAAATAGGACATATCTGACCCCAAAATAAAGCCAAATATGACCAGACATGGCAATGCTACATGAATAAATATAAATATGTATCAGGAGACTCAATTGGTAAACGTTACAGTAAGTACATAACAAAAAAATAGAACAAATGCATCATATCTTACATTTTAAATGTTGAAGGTATTTCTAATTTGATATATCTGTGATCTCATAAGGAGAGTATATTAAATGAATTGCATCTTCAAACTGCTATTTTGTCCTTCATCAAAAGAAAAAAGTAAGGTATGGCAATTTATGGTTAAATAAAAAATTAAAAAAAACAAATTTAACTTTAATTACTGTCTAGCCATAAGAAGGAATAAACTATCAGCGAATACCAAGGTTCTTTGATCTCACACTTCAACCTTTTTGTCCTCCAGATGAATGAAATGATCTTTTCTTAAATGTTCAGCAGGCCTTTTACCATTTGATAGGACAATTATTTTTAAGAAAGTTTAAAATGTGATCTGAAAAACCACATTGACTCTATGTGGTGTATTTGCTATTCTTAGCCTGGTGGAATAAGTTGGAAGTGGATGAATAATGCAGGTTAGAAAGAAAACAGATGCGAAATATTACAAATGGAAAGGTTTTCCAGCAATGAGACTTTCATTTTAGGACTAGGTTTTTGTTGGCACATTTGGCATTATGACGATTATTGTTTTTCTCTCCAGCTGTTACACATCTGTATTGAAGGTTGGGGCAACTGGCGTTGGTCAGAGCCTTTCAGTGTGGACCATGCCGGGACTTTTATTAGAACAATTCAGTACAGGGGTCGAACTGCTTCTCTCATCATCAAGGTTCAGCGACTCAATGGAGTACAAAAACAGGTAAGTTTCTTTGTGTTCCTGACCCAGACACCTCTTAATTATTCAGTGTAATGGAGAAGAAACTTAAATGAAAATAATGAATAATTTTCTAAAAATCACAGTGGTTATACCTAGTTATATCTGCTACTAGCACCCATGTGAGCATTTAATAAATGCTTATCTATGATCCTGACAATGATGATGGCTTCAAACCCTTTGTCCCACTTCTTTTACAAGAGCTGCTAACGAGCAGTAAAATTTACTGATTTTAGTTTCACCTCTTCTCCCTGTCACCACCTACCTTCTGGTGGAGGTGCTAATGAGCTGTGAAATAGCCAAAAGTCCTTTATTGAGAAGGAAAAGAAGCAAAGAGTAGTGGGAACCCTGGATAATCCACCAGCGGATAACCAAGAGTTGGTTCTCACACGTGAGAATGATCTGTAAGGAAGTGCTGTGATACTCTCCCATGACAGAGTGGGCCTGGGTCTCCAGCAAGCTTTTCTTTTCCTAGGAGTTAATATTAACTGCAGTAAAAATTCACTGCAGCCTAACTCTTGGCATATAAAACCTCAGCTCTCAGCACATATTTTTACGTATTTTATAAAACTTCCTTTTGGCTGTTTTTGAAGTTCTAAGACTGCAAAGGGAAAAAAGTATCTGACACTTTCTTTGTGTTCTTAAGATGTGAAAATGTGGTTTCTAAAAGATGTTTTTCAAGCATGGAGCATATGACCAGTAGAAAGAAAAAAAGGAAGTATTAAAATCTGAAAACTGGCTTCACTGCACACATAATAACTGGATTTGTCGTTAGAATTTCAACATATATATTTACATCTGGATTGTAACAGTCTATCCAGAGCTTTTGTGGGACATGATAGAAACAGCACTTAGTCCCTGGAAAAGGGGAGCTTCCCCTATGGAGCAGCAGGGGCTACTCTGTTGCTGCATGCCAAGGAGGAAGCAGGAAGCTACTAGCGAGATGAACAGTAGGACCCACACCATATGCATTCTTGGTCTGCACCTAATCAAGGAGATGGACTTGATGATCTTATTATTGTGGGCCACAGAAATAAAAAGAGAACTCAACTCTAGCAGAGGAGTCTCAGAAAAGAAGCATGGAAGACTATTCCCAATTAACTGAGCATTCCTCAGAATATTTATTGATTGCCTAAAGTGGAACAAAGTAAAATGGAAAACACCAAGTATGTGAAACAATCTTTGCTTTTAAATTGCAATTTTATGTAAGCCCAACAATGTATACAACTGACAGTAAGTGTAAAGGGAATTTAGAGGTTTCACTGAGAAGATATGACTTGAGCTGGGCTTTGGAAAATATGTAGAATTTGGATTAAGAGAGAGCATTCCAAGTAGACAGTATAGCATAAACGAAGAGACAAATATGGGACAGATGAGTCTTACTGAAGGATTCCTGCGGGGACCAGCCTACTAGTGTGAGCATTGAGCCAAAGAGAACAAGAAGTGTCACTAACTCCCATCTGCACTCAGAACACTCTTACATGAATTTGCTGTCAATGAATATCTGCCCAGTAAGTATGTACTAGTTTTCTGATTCTGTCACTCATGGTCTTTCAAAAATGTCTTATCCACCTTGCCATTCAGTAGTATGTCTGAGAAAAGGTCATCCAGCCTCTTTGAATAGTTCAGATGACAAGAGGCTCATTCTTTCACACAGCAGCCCTTTCTGTTGGCTACTACCAGCTAAGTTTTCTTCCTAATTTTGAACCAAAAATCTTTCACCATTCCACCACCTTTCCCTAGAACTATGAGGCATATACAGCAAGCACAAAACTTGTTGTGAGGACTCCACAAGTCACCTCTCCTCTACATTATAGGCCTTCAAAAACATAAGGGAAGCTATCGTGTTTCCCCTTGGTTTTCTTCTCTCTAGGCCTTCTCAAATTTGAGAGTGTATCCGAATCCCCTGGAGGGCTTGTTAAAACACAGATTGCTGGCTCCCAACCCCAGAGTTTCAGATTGGGTGTGGCCTGTAATTTGCATTTCTAACAAGTTCCCAGGTGCTGCTGATGCTGCTGGTCCAGGGACCACAATTTGACGACCATAGCGCCAGTCTAAACTTTCTCAGGTGGTTCAGCTCTTTTTAGTGTGGCTGCTAGAACATTTATCAATTACTGAAATGGCAGGGTCCCTCCATAGAGAAACGGTTTTAATGGTATGTCCTCGTAGTCAAGATCATAGGCAATTTGGCTGTATCCGCTTGCTAGCTGTGTGATCTTCAGCAAGTCATTTAAACTTTGTGAATCAATTTCCTCATCTGTAAAATGGGGATAGTAATAGTGCCTTCCTCAGGTAGTTAGAGTGAGGATTAACTGAGTTTGTGTATGTAAAATGCTTACAACGTGCCTGCCCTCCTGCCATAGCCCAGTGTACCATACTTAAAATTATTCTAATGAAATGTTATCAGGCATGAGTAACACTAGTTGGACATTTTTGTGTTACAACAATAGTGACTCATTCTTGTATAGGTACTATATATTTTCAAGAAACAATGTTAAATTTCAGGGATAAATTAATATATACAGTGTTCCTGCACAAAATATTACACGTCGCAACAGTATACCTACCAAATATCATAAAAGTTGGTTATTTGAAAAATACATTTCTAAAAATGTCTGACAGTTTTACCTCTCCCCTGCCCCTTACTCAGATACACACACCCACAAGCAAAAATGTTAAATGTGTTATTCAATTGGATTTAATTTTTGCTGTCAGGGTAGTTTAGCGTTCAGATTTGCTCTGGTTAAAGTACATCAGAGACATAGGATTTCCTCAATTGGCAAGGTTAGGAAGGAAGAAGGGAACCAAACTTCAGAAGAGCTTTGTGGATTCTTGTCTCCCTCACATCTTGGCTTCTTTCCTTCTACCCCCACCTGGGCCTGGAAATTTGCAATAAACTGCAGCTGCCTAATTACCAGGGCCCATTTGGGGAAGTGAGTGTATGCAGATCCCTGATGGACCTTAACGCCCCCTGGATAATGGAGAATTGGCTAAAGCTCTTTTTTAACATTGATGCTGGGTTATCTGTGCTCTGCATTTCTTATACCCCTCTCATTTCCCCCAATTGAATGAAAATTGACCACAGAAAATTTTGTGGGAACTTTGTATGTTCTACAACCACTCATGTACGCATATTTGCTTCCATGTTTCCCATCCTTTTGTTGAAGAAACCTTTACTACTCTAAAATCTCAAATGTACATATGTATGTATGTATAATGGTGTCTTTATACACATACTTTTAATCATGGTTAAGATATCATTTTCCAGTGCATCTGGTGCTCTGGAGTTATTCTTTAATATCACTATTCTTCTTGGCACTGATCTAATAAGAGTTCTGAAACCTGCTAAGTAAAATCATATGTGGAAATCTTCAATACACATCTTTGTGGCTTTGGGGAAGGAGGGGAATTAGTGTGAAACCTGGAAATGTGTATTAAAGAGAAACCGTGCATTTAAAAAAATTAAGTAGCTGTCTTCAACTGATAAATTAATCTTGAAATTCTAACCATAATTTTCAAAATAAAGGCATTGTAAGTTTGCCACTTTGAAGAAAAGCAGATACAGCTCTCCTGAACCTAACCCTGGAACAGCCGTGAAAGCACACTACTCCACTGAGTGACCGTTTTTGGATTTTCCTTCATCTAAAGTAGCCTTACCTCCCTGGCCACTTCTAAGAATTTTCTTTTATCAAATTTGAAAGCCTATTTAACAGGCTTTTAGTTGAAAGTGAGACTATAAAAACCCACCAAGAGGATCTTTGTCTTGGATAAACCAAGTGAGTCCCAGATGGTTGTGGAGATTCTGTGGTTTCTGTGAGAGACAGCAAAATTGTCTTCTAAATCTCCAGGGGTCCAAAGGTTCTGAAGCAAGAGCCATGTGCATATATTGCCAGGCTTGGACACATCAAGAATAACAGAGTTAAATACTGCTTCAGAGTTTTCAAATGTTTATTTCAAGTTAGGCAATGCTATGGCATCATAAGACTTATCATGAGTGTCTAGTAACCCCTAGCATATGCTAAAGAAAAGTTTGCTTCCTAATTTAGGATCATAGTTCAGTTGACTTTTATGGTTTGTTATTGTGAAAGCATAGTTTTAAAAGATTATAATGACTAGAGTATCTAAGGGAAATATAACAGTTAAGCACAGCTTGGTTTTACAGATGTGCTCTTTCTAAAGAAACTCAAGCAGATAGTTGAGAAATAAATGTTTGAGAAAAAGCTAAACCTCACCATTCAAATAATGCAAATTAAAACAACAATGACATTTAATTTTTGGTTCCTCAATCTAGCAGGTTTCTTTTGATTAAATAACAGTTCATCCCAGTGTAGTGGCTCATGCCTATGATCCCAGCACTTTGGGAGGCTGAGGCAGGAGAATCACTTGAGCCCAGGGGTTCGAGACCAGCCTGGTCAACATAGCAAGACCCTATCTCTGCAAAAAATAAAATAAATTAGCCAGACATGGTGGCATGTGCCTGTAGTCCAACCTACTTAGGAGGCTGAGGCAAGAAGATCCCTTGAGCCCAGGAGTTCAAGGCTGCAGTGAGCTGAAATCTTGCCACTGCATTCCACCCTGGGTGACAGAGCGAGACCCCCACCTAAAATTAGTTATAATAGTTCATTTATAAATAGTTATTCATATTTATTTTTGTAAATAATAGTTCATTAAAATTGATGGTTACAGAGAAGTCTTAATGACATAGGAAAATGTATCAATTAGGATGCTTTCAGTTTGAAGTTACAAAATATGCTTGTTAGTCTTCATAGCAAGTTAATGAAGCAGATACTATTCTATTTTATGTTTACTGTTTCACATAACAAGGAGGAAGAAGGCTGGTTCAGTATTGGCTAACTAAGCAACCCAGTGTTGTTTTTGCTTCTCTCTCATCCTCTTAGATTTGCCAGCCTGGTCTCAGATGGCAGTAAAAGCTGTATACATCCTCTGATAACAGTTTCTGTGACAGAAAAGAAGGGCTTCCCTTCTCAACCTGTCTCCCTTATTATCAAGGAGTAATATCTTTCCTAGAGCCTTTTACCAGTCTTCCCTTCTCATATTATTGGCCAAACCAGAGTTCCATATTTACCCTAATCAATGGCAAAAGGAGAATGGAATTAACAGGATTGGCTTGTACCGATCATGATACAGCCACTGGGGGCCAAGGGAGGTGTCTACCTTCCCTGAGTACTTTGCTGCCTTTTGCTACCTAACCAAATCAAATCAAGTGAGGGTTTTTAATAATAAGAGGAAAGGATAGAACAGCTATTGGGAAGGGAAGCAATGGTGTCTTTATAACATAAATGTTATAAAGAGCAGCCCTTATTTTCTTTTTTATGGTTTCTAACTTTTCTTAATGAGTAGATATTAATTTTATGACAGACAGACTATCAGGGTGACAATCGACAAACTCTGGGCCAGACTTACTAGGTAACACCAAGCAAGTTATTAAATATCTCTGTTAAATTTTCTGTCTGTTAAGATGGGGAGTCATAGTAGCACCTAGTTTATAAGGCTGCTCTGAGAATGTGTTCTCCAGAAAAACAGCACTAATGAGGGGGTGTATGGGTGTGTGGAAAAAGAATGATTTATTATAAATTGACTCGTGATTATGAAACATGTGACATAATCTTAGAGAAGTCCCAAGATCTGCAGTCAGCAAGCTGCAGACCCAGGAGAGCCAATGTGTAGCTCCCATCTGAGTGCAAAGGCCAGAGAACCAGGTGAGCCAGTAGTGTAAGTTTCAGTCCAAAGTCTGGCAAGTACAAGACCCAAGAAAAGCTGACACTTCATTCCAAGTCTAAAGGCCAGAAAAGACCAGTGCCTTAGCTCAAGCAGTCAGGCAAAATGAGTTTCCTCTTAGCCTTTTCCTTCGATTAGGTCTTCATTTGGTTAGATGATGCCCACCCATGTTGGGGAAGATGGTCTGCTTTATTCAGTCTACCAATTCAGATGTTCATCTCACTCAGAAACACCCTCACACAGACACCTAGAATAATGTTTGACTAAATGTCTGCTCGTACCATGACCCAGTCAAGTTGACATACTAAAAGTAAACATCATATGCTTAGACCTGTACCTATACTCTCTCTCTCTGTGTGTGTGTGTGTGTGTGTGTGTGTGTGTGTGTGTGTGTGTGTGTATGTGTGTGTGTGTTTATAATCTGGAAAAATATTACAAATAGGAAATTCAGTATATGAAAGTCCTATTTTCTTTAATCATGGTGAATATTCATATTACAGAAGGATTTGCTTTCTGAAAAAAAATTCACCACCATATTAAATTTTGCATTATCTTTTCAATTTCAACCAATTTAAGAAAACATTTGTTGTTTTTTGTAGAGACAGGGTCTTGCTCTGTCACCCAGGATGGAGTACAGTGGTGCAAGTATAATTCACTGCAGCCTTGAACTCCTGGGCTCAAGTGGTATTCCTGCCTCAGCCTTCCAAGTAGCTGTGACTACAGGCATATACCACCATACCTTGCTAATTTTTAAATTTTTTGTTTAGATGAGATCTTGCCATGTTTCCCAGGCTGGTCTCAAACTCCTAACCTTGGCTTCACAAACGACTGGGATAACAGGCATAAGCCATCATACCAGGCCCCCGTTTGTTTGTTTGTTTGTTTGTTTGTTTGTTTGTTTGTTTGTTTTTGAGACGGAGTTTCACTCTTGTTGCCCAGGCTGGAGTGCAATGGCATGATCTTGGCTCACCACAACCTCTGCCCTCCCAGGTTCAAGCAATTCTCCTGCCTCAGCCTCCCGAGTAGCTGGGATTACAGGCATGTGCCACCATGCCCAGCTAATTTTGTATTTTTAGTAGAGACAGTGTTTCTCCATGTTGGTCAGGCTGGTCTCGAACTCTCGACCTCAGGTGATCCACCTGCCTTGACCTCCCAAAGTGCTGGGATTACAGGCGTGAGCCACCACACCTGGCCAAGGCCCCCATTTCTTAATACCTACTATGAACTATACTCTTACCTGGGTGTAAAGTTGAATAACCCATAGGTTTAGTGGATAATTCTATGTGTTTATAAAGATAAAACTTACACAGTTTAGGCTGGGCACAGTAGCTCATGCTTGTAATCCCAACATTTTGGGAAGCTGGGGTGTGAAGATTACTTGAGCTCAGGAGTTTGAGACCAGCCTAGGCAACACTGTGAAACCCCTTCCTACAAAAAAACAGAAAAGTTAGCCAGATGGGGTGGTGCATTCCCTGTAGACCCAGCTACTCTGGAGGCTGAGTTGGGAGGATTGTTTGAGCCTGGTAGGTTGAGATTGTAGTGATCTGTGATCATGCCACTACACTCCAGCCTGGGTGAAAGAGCAAGACCCTGTCTAAAAACACTAAATAAGTAAACTGAAAAAAAATTTAAAAAATTAGATATCTGCATTAAAGATTATTTGTATTATCTGTTTATACAGAGATTTCTTACTAGATAAGAGTGCAATAAACCCTTGAAAATCAACTTCAAGGAATGGATTAATAACAGTTGCCCTCTCAGTTACCAGAGCTAAATGATTTTCAATTCCCAGTCTTTTCCATTTGTACGTCACTTGACAAGATTCACTGCCACCTCCTGGGCAGGCACTTCTCTTATGGCTTCAGCAAAACTACTGTCCCCGATTCACCTCTATTCTCCTTCACCCCTTCTTCTCTGGCCCCATTTTCTAGCTCCTCACCCTGAGTCTGCCCCTGGAGTATTGGTCAGTTTCTGGGTTTGAGCTTCTACCCTCTCAGGTAAACTATCTTCTGTTTGTGCATGTTTGCAAGGTTTTTCTTTCACAAATCATTATCTCCACCTCCACATTGTCTCTGGCCAGCACCTGACCAGCATTTCTAATTGAGTACTGGACTCCATGGAGGAGTCTGCCCTTTAAATAGCAAACTCAACATGGCCAAAGCAAAATTTCTTCTTGACTTCAAGTCTTTTTTCCTTCTTGTACTGTTTAAGCTAATTACTTCATTTTCTTTCCATTAACATCAACATAGTTTATTCTGTTTGATCGATAACATATTTCCAGTTAATGAAGTCTGAATTGATGAAGACTTATATACTTACTGTCTTTTAGATTATCATCTGTGGAAGACAGATCATCTGTAGTTACTTGTCTCAAAGCATAGAACTAAAAGTTGTTCAGCATTACATTGGTCAAGATGGACAAGCTGTAGTTCGGGAACATTTTGACTGCCTCACAGCCAAACAGAAACTGCCTTCATATATACTAGAAAACAATGAACTGACAGAGCTGTGTGTGAAGGCCAAAGGAGATGAAGACTGGTCAAGAGATGTGCGCCTGGACTCCAAAGCCCCTGAATACAGCATTGTCATTCAGGTTTGAAAAGAAGTTCAATCTAGAATAGAGCAGCTTTAACATTGAAATTTTCTCAAAATGTTCTTTACTTGTATAGCACTTAATTTATTAAAAAGTGATATATAAAAAAGGGGGGAGAAAGGCTTTGAATAGTACTTCTCAAACTGTTTACTCCCCATCCCACGACAATACATTTGTATCAGTTCCAGTAGTTCTTACAGCCAAGACTCTGTCTCTCCCAGATGCAAGTGATATCTTGAAAAAGATTCTGCTGCCCCAGCGTTAAGGGTGGGGTGGGACTGGGGGTGGTATCCTCCTCACTTAAGGATTTTTGTGATGGTCTGTTACTTTATCTCTTCCTCAGTCTTTACCATCATCACTTTCATTCCCATAAAGGATAAATTCTCTTTCATTTTGCCACTCAGTCTTATATCTCTCCTTATGCAAATCTCTTTGTCTTTATGGAAAGAGTTGGCCCCATTGACTCACTGCACATTTGCTTTATGCCATAATGAAGTCTGTTTTTGCTTAGTTTTTTTTTAAATAATGGCTTTTTCTCTATAACTTTAAACTCTTTTTAATCTTCCAAACTGATATATCTGTGCCTTATTTTGATTAATTAGTAAACTGCTTAGTATTCAATAGGACCCTTTTCTATTTCATGTGCAGGTGCCATCTTCAAACAGTTCCATTATTTATGTCTGGTGCACAGTTTTGACTTTAGAACCCAACTCTCAAGTGCAACAACGAATGGTGAGTGCTTTCCCAATCCTAAAATATGGTATATGACTCTGACCTTTCCTGTTCTGAAATAAATTAAGGTCAGAGTGACCTAGGGAAGAGATTTATTGCAAGTTTGTTTCAGCATCAAACAGCTGGAATACTGCAACAAAGCAAATATGAAAGTTGTTCTGTCCTTTTATTTTTATAGATTGTGTTCAGCCCTCTTTTTATCATGAAGAGTCATCTTCCAGACCCCATTATCATACATTTGGAGAAAAGGAGTCTGGGATTGAGTGAAACACAAATTATTCCAGGAAAAGGGCAGGAAAAACCACTGCAAAACATAGAACCTGACCTTGTACATCACCTGACATTCCAAGCAAGGTACTAGAAAAATCCTTCCCTACATTTTCCTAAGAGAAATTAAGTAGAAAAGTAACCTTGCACTGGGGAGGGTAGGAGGTGGGTGGGAAGATGGGAGTGGAGGGAGTTTTTTGTATGATTTCTTATCTTATGAGAATGTTATTTTAAAATTGCCCTGCCTAGTGACCTCTTATTCTCATCTGTAGTTTTAGATAAAAATCAGCCTTTCTCATTAAGCACAGATATAACCAAGAGGAATCATCAGAAATTTTAATTTAGATTTCATTGACACATGACTTTTGTAGTGAAAGAAGATGTGAATAGAGATCAACACCCAGGAATTGGGTGGGGGAAGAAAGAGGAAAAGCCAGGGCCCAGATCATCCACACACTGTCCCATAAATGGACTCTATCTACCAAAAAGGTGTTGGTCTGTAATACATTTGTAGTTAGATATTTTCAATAAATTGTAGACCACTTTAGACAATCTGATATTTGTGCCCGCAGGTGGCTAAGCCTGTAATCCAGCCTTTGGGAGGCCGAGGACTGGGCGGGATCACCGAGGTCAGGCTTCGAGACTATCCTGCTAACACGGTGAAACCCCGTCTCACTAAAAAAAATACAAAAGCTGCCCCGGGCGGAGGTGGCTGGCCTGTAGTCCCAGTACTCGCGGAGCGCCTGAGGCAGGAGAATGGCGTAAACCCGGCGAGGCGAGCTTGCAGTGATTCTGAGATCCGGCCACTGCCCAGTCCAGCGGGCGACAGAGCGAGACTCCGCTCTCAAAGAAAAAAAAAAAAACAAAAAAAAAAAAACAAAAAAAACAAAAAACAAAAAAAACAAAAAAAGAAATCTGATATTTATTCTTGGTTTTTCTTTCAATTTCCTAGAGAAGAATATGATCCTTCAGATTGTGCAGTTCCCATCTCAACATCCCTCATTAAGCAAATAGCCACTAAGGTACACCCTAGAGGCACAGTTAATCAGATCCTTGACGAATTCTATGGGCCAGAAAAGTCGCTTCAACCCATATGGCCCTATAATAAGAAGGATTCTGACAGGTAACATTCTTCAGTGATCTTTTTCTACAAAAATTTCTCAATATTAACAAATGATCATTCACAAAAATATTAAATACCATAAGTGGTGTGTGCATGTATGTGTCAGATTCTTACCTTTTATCATCTAGTAGGTGTATTTTGTAGATTTCTTTATTCATGATCTAGATCATAATTGCATGAAAAGTTGCTTTCTCCTGCATGCAAATTTAGCATTGAAAGATTCTGGTATGAGGAGGTATCATGCAGGAGCGTGGTGTGTTTGGAATCTTTAAACATATTTCACAAATATTAAAGTTATCATATTTCATTGAGTCTCTTGGATGTGGTGTTTGGAACAGGAATGAACAGCTAAGTCAGTGGGATAGCCCAATGCGAGTGAAGCTGTCAATCTGGAAGCCATATGTTAGAACTTTGTTGATAGAACTTCTGCCCTGGGCCCTGCTTATCAATGAGTCTAAATGGGACCTCTGGCTATTTGAAGGAGAGAAAATTGTTCTACAGGTTCCTGCTGGCAAAATTATTATTCCTCCTAATTTTCAGGTACTACAATTTTTTTAATTAATATGAATTCTTATCTCTCAACAAGTAGATTTTATTGTAAAGTTGTGTTTATGATCTTCACAGAATGAATCAGTTGTGAAAAATTATTCTTAGATGCATATGTAAGAGGTATGGAATGGTCTTTGAATATTCAAGGACTTTTCTGATGTCTTTTTTTTTTTTTAACCATCAACACTATTGGTGCTTGAGTTACCATTAAATTTGATAACTTGGATTAGTTACATTCTCATTTCCATTGGTATAGGATATTTGACAAGTATTCAGGCTGGTCTACAGTATGTATTAAGGAAATATAGCCATCATGTGTGCTTATCCATACCCTAGGTATTCTTTGCTATTCTGGAAGTTCTCTGCAATCTGCAAGATACTGAGGATTTCAGAGCAACTGTTTTTGTCAGGGCCCCTTTTCCTTCATAAGTGGACTTGGATGTTCATAATTATGGATGTCTACCCAGTTGTTGATTATAACAACATGGAATGATTACTGACACACAGAGAAACCTAATTGCAAACCAAAATATCACAGGAAGATTTTATATGCTGTCACAAAACCTTCTTCATAAGGCTAGTCTGTTTCAAGAAGACACACAAATCTAAAAAAAAAAAAAAAAAAGAGTAAAAGGAACTCCTAAATACAATGTCTTTCTGATAGAGAACAATTTCAGAATCCTTTTTTGAGCTCCAGGTCATAAACATCTTTATTCAATTGTATTTTTTCTTTTTTTGTAAAATAATCAGATGATGTTACCTTATGGAATTGGAATGTTGACCTATGTGGACCTAATGTTACATATTATTCTCTTGTCAAATGAGATGAAACCTTCAGTTTTTAAAGCCTTTGGTATTTACAGGGTAGTCACTGTTTGGGTTTGGTTTTCCCCTCCCTCCCGTAAATATGAATTCCATTGTGAGTACAAAAATAAAAATTCATTGGGAGCCAAAATAAAATGTACGTTGCCATTACAAACACACACACACACATACACACACACACACACACACACACACACACAAACCATGGAGGGATATTTGGTTGCCTTAGTAGACCTATTATATAATATTTTTAAAACAGCCTGAGGATTGAAGTAAAAAATATCAAAGTTAAGAAAATTACTTTATAATCAAGGCATTATTTTTCCAGGAAGCTTTTCAAATTGGAATATACTGGGCAAATACAAACACTGTGCACAAGTCAGTAGCAATTAAACTGGTCCATAACCTGACATCTCCAAAGTGGAAAGATGGAGGTAATGGTGAAGTTGTGACATTGGATGAAGAAGCATTTGTTGATACTGAAGTAAGACTTGGTGCTTTTCCAGGACATCAGAAGGTAAGATCAAAGTCTGTGTGGCTGGGAGGAAATAGCATGCCATCCCCTTAACCTGTTTAAAATGAATCTGCCTTTTCTTTTAATGCCTTTTCATATTACTTGTTCAAAACAATTTGTAACAGTAAAACATTTGATTTCTTAACTTCTTAGACCTCTCTGTTTTACAGTGCTTTTTTTTCTTTACCAGTGATAAAAGCTGTGTCACATAATTTATCCAATAATTGTTCTATTTCAGAATACTCAGCAGTCACTTGATTTATAGTATGTGGGGAGAAAATGAACTTACTCCAAAATATCCACAAATTGTACTTGGCCTCCTTCTTTAGAGCAGAAAGTAGAGTCACTAACATTCTGAGCATAGAGTGAAAGGCCAAAGGCTCCTCCTGCAGCAAAGGTTATATTTCTGGAAAGGACATCCTGAGCAAAATTACGTGGATCAATTCTAAATCTCCCCTAGAACCGTGGTTATAAGTGGAAGTTATATTCTTGAACAGTGGACTGGTGTCCATGTTTTAGAGATAGATACAAAAAACGTAAGTTATTTAAATATAAATGGTATGTGCTTTTCAGTATAAATCTAAAGTCTGTTAAAACCAACTAGCTGAATAATATAACTAATCACATTATGTATGAAAGTACAATATCACAGTGTACCGTGCAGAAGTTTTATGCTGTACTTCTAATATCATCATTATTTTAGCTGTCCCAAATTAGAAAGAGAAGGGATACTTCATCAAAGTAGTAGAATTCAGAATGACCTTTTCAGGGGAGAAGTTAGATTTTGACAGGTGTCTTTGAAAAGTCTTTTGAGAAAAGTTAGGGTCATTTGGTGACTTTAAAAAAAATAAATTTCCCTGATACAAAGAAATTGGTCTTTCTTCAGCATTCAAGGCTGGTATCCATTTCCTCAGAGTTGTCTGGGCAACACATGTTTATACTCTGACAGCCAAAGTACTGTAACATGGGTGTAAATGGCAAAGAGCTGTAAGCATGAATCACCCAAAGTTGAATAGTTGTAAGTTGAGAACTACCATCAAAACCTGGAAAAAATGTTATAATATTCAGTCAACACCCAATACCTCTAGCACCTAACAAAGTAGCCACAGCAAGTGTTGAATAAATGTTTGTGAATCAATGAATGTACTGTTGGAAAACATATTGATGTCTCATTATGCTTTGGTAGTGACTCAGGACCTCTTTATACTCTTTTAGTCTCAGGACCCCTTTATACTCTTAAAAATTATTGATTACCCCCAAAGACCTTTTGTTTCTGTGGGTTATATCAATATTGACCAGATTAGAAATTAAAACAGAAACTTTTAAAACACAAGAATATACAAAGATATATTCCATTAGCTATTACAGTAATAACATCACATGTCATGTACCTCTGGAAAACTCCACTGTACATTCATGAGAGAATTCAATTGTAAAAGATTAATAGCATCTTACTATTATTATACAAATAGTTTTGACCATGGGACCCCATGCCCAGAGATCCCCTGTGGGTCCCCAGACCACCCTTTGAAAACCAGTGTTCTGATATTATTAACTAGATGGGTATGTTTAAGCAAGAAACATCTTATCTGAGCATCAGTTCCTTGCATAACATGGTAAGGTAATTAAATGATACATGTAGTGGTTAAGAGCAGCACCACAGAGCCAGACTGCATGGGTTCTAACCCCCTAGTTAGACCCTCTTCATCTTTGTGACCTTGGGGAAGTTACTTAACCTCTTTGTGCCTCAGTTTCCTCTTCTGTAAAATGGGGTTAATAATAGTAACTTCCCCATGTAGGTACTGTGAGGATTTTTTGAGTTAATATGTATACAGCACTTGAAACTAGTAGAACATAATATTGCAATATATGAAGGTCAATCCTTATTGTCTTCGTTGTTGTCATTACTGAAGTTTTTAGAACTCTCCTTGGTTCATCATAGTCATTTGCGAGGTAGCTACTGGGAGACCATGAGGAGGAGGAGGAGGAAGGAGGCTGGGTGGAATTCTGCCAAGATGAGTGGCATTTATTTACATATACCTGCTTTCTAAATAAACACTTTATGATGTTATTGGTCAAACAACCGGAAAACAAGTCTTTTATCTGTCACTACATAACAGCAGCAAAAGTAACGGGGTTGCTAAAGCACCATGTTGTAGACTGAATACCGACAGGGGCCAGAACATTTCTGAGACTGAAAGGAACACCATTAAATATTCTGGGGAAAAAAAAATGGTAAAATTGGTACTGTCCTGGCAGACAATTAGATAAAATAACCTTTTAGGAATACTCAAGAGATTTTAATATGCCTCACAGTATTGTCAAAATTACTTTTTTCTCAATTATCTTGTAGTTATGTCAGTTCTGCATTTCCTCCATGGTACAGCAAGGTATACAAATTATTCAGATTGAAGACAAGACTACAATAATCAATAATACACCATATCAAATATTTTATAAACCACAGCTATCTGTCTCCAGTCCCCATTCTGGAAAGGAGGTAAGCAAATCATAACATGATTCTTTTGTCTAAGTTTTGATAAAGAAACAATAAATAGGATCAACTTCTCTTTAACCTACAGCAAATGAAAAGCTAACCCTGAATGTAGGTAAAGAGAAATTCACTTATTTTTGTTGTAATTAAAACCATGAATGTCATGGTCACTGCTTCCAAGGTAATTAAGGAGCAGAAATCCTACCAAGAAGGAGGCCCTGACACACTGCTGGATTAGTCCTGCCTGTGCCCCATCTGCACAGAGGCTCCAGCCCAGTCCTCTAGCATGCTCACTAGACTCCTACAAGCAGACACATAGTCCTGAGGACTCCTGGGTCACATGGAAAAGCACATCTGTCTCACAGGCTGCAGTGCCTGGGGGAGACGTGCAGGCAAAAGGCTAGGGCCTAACTGAGCCGTGGATCTGCGAGCAGTGAGCTCTGTGGTTATGAGGAGAATAAATGTAGAAATGTACTAGCTCATTTATGTTAACATCTTGATGGCAGAATATATGGAAAATAAATCTAAATTTCAGTTCTTTGTACAGTTAAAATGAATAGTTATATTTTAAGAGAGGAGAGTTGTTTTTTTTTTTTTCTCTCTCTCCATTGCATCTTAGATGTTTTCCTTTTTTTTTTTTTTTTTTTTTTTTTTTTTTTTTAATTATACTTTAAGTTCTGGGACACATGTGTAGAACATGCAGGTTTGTTACATAGGTATACATGTGCCATGGTGGTTTGCTGCACCCATCAACCCGACATCTACATTAGGTATTTCTCCCTTCGCTTTCCCCCCGCTCCCTGACAGACCCTGGGGTGTTATGTCCCCCTCCCTGTGCCCACGTGTTCTGATTGTTCAACTCCCACTTATGAGCAAGAACATGTGGTGTTTGGTTTTCTGTTCCTGTGTTAGTTTGCTGAGAATGATGGTTTTCAGCTTCATCTATATCCCTGTAAAGGACATGAACTCATTCTCTTTTATGGCTGCATAGTGTTCTGTGCTATGTATGTGCCACATTTTCTTTATCCAGTCTGTCACTGATGGGCATTTAGGTTGGTTCCAAGTCTTTGCTATTGTGAATAGTGCTGCAATAAACACACATGTGCATGTGTCTTTATAGTAGAATGATTTATAATCCTTTGGGTATATACCCAGTAATGGGATTGCTGAGTCAAATGGTTTTTCTAGTTCTAGATCCTTGAGGAATTGCCACAGTGTGTTCCAGTGGTTGAACTAATTTACACTCCCACCAACAATGTAAAAGCATTCCTATTTCTCCACATCCTCTCCAGCATCTGTCGTTTCCTGACTTTTTAATGATTGCCATTCTAACTGATGTGAGATGGTATCTCATTGTGGTTTTGATTTGCATTTCTCTAATGACCAGTGATGATAAGCTTTTATTCATGTTTGTTGACCACGTAAATGTCTTCTTTTGAGAAGTGTCTGTTCATATCCTTTGCCCACTTTCTGATGGGGCTGGTTTTTTCTTGTAGATTTGTTTATGTTCCTTGTAGATTCTGGATATTAGCACTTTGTCAGATGGATATATTGCAAGAATTTTCTGTCATTCTTTAGGTTGCCTGTTCACTCTGATGATAGTTTCTTTTGCTGTGCAGATGCTCTTTAGTTTAATTAGATCCCATTTGTCAATTTTGGCTTTTGTTGCCATTGCTTTTGGTGTTTTAGTCATGAAGTCTTTGCCCATGCCTATGTCCTGAATGGTATTGCCTAGGTTTTCTTCCAGGGTTTTTATGGTTTTAGGTGTTAGTTTAAATCTTTAATCCATCTTGAGTTAATTTTTGTATAAGGTGTAAGAAAGGGATTGAGTTTCAGTTTTCTGCATATGGCTAGCGAGTTTTCCCAACACCATTTATTAAATAGGGAATCCTTTCCCCCTTGCTTGTTAAAGATCAGATGGTCAAAGATCAAATGGTTGTAGATGTGTGGTGTTATTTCTGAGGTCTCTGTTCTGTTCCATTGTTCTATATATCTGTTTTGGTACCAGTACCATGCTGTTTTGGTTACTGTAGCTTTGCAGTATAGTTTGAAGTCAGCGTCATGCCCCCAGCTTTGTACTTTTTACTTAGGATTGTCTTGGCAATGCGGGCTCTTTTTTGGTTCCATATGAAGTTTAAAGTAGTTTTTTCTAATTCTGTGATGAAAGTCAGTGGTAGCTTAATGGGTATAGCATTGAATCTATAAATTACTTTGGGCAGTATGGCCATTTTCACAATATTGATTCTTCCTATGCATAAGCATGGAATGTTTTTCCATCTGTATATATCCTCTTTTATTTTGTTGAGCAGTGGCATGTAGTTCTCCTTGAAGAGGTTCTTCAGATCCCTTGTAAGTTGGATTCTTAGGTATTTTATTCTCTTTGTAGCAATTGTGAATGGGAGTTCACTCATGATTTGGCTCTCTGTTTGTCTGTTAATGGCGTATAGGAATGCTTGTGATTTTTGCACATTGATTTTGTATCCTGAGACTTTGCTGAAGTTGCTTATCAGCTTAAGGAGATTTGGGCTGAGATGATGGGGTTTTCTAAATATACAATCATGTCATCTGCAAACAGAGACAATTTGACTTCCTCTTTTCCTATTTGAATACCCTTTATTTCTTTCTCTTTCCTGATTGCCCTAGCCAGAACTTCCAATACTATGTTGAATAGGAGTGCTGAGAGGGGGCATCCTTGTCTTGTGATGGTTTTCAAAGGGAACGCTTCCAGCTTTTGCCCATTCAGTATGATACTGGCTGTGGGTTTGTCATGAATAGCTCTTATTATTTTGAGATATGTTCCATCAATACCTAGTTTATTGAGTGTTTTTAGCATGAAGGGTGTTGAATTTTATCAAAGGCCTTTTTTGCATCTATTGAGATAATCATGTGGTTTTGGTCATTGGTTCTTTTTATGTGATGGATTACATTTATTGATTTGTGTGTGTTGAACCAGTCTTGCCTCGCAGGGATGAAGCTGACTTGATCTTGGTGGATAAGATTTTTAATGTGCTGCTGGATTCAGTTCACCAGTACTTTATTGAGGATTTTCACATCAATGTTCATCAGGGATATTGGCCTCAAATTTTCTTTTTTTGTGGTGTCTCTGCCAGGTTTTAGTATCAGGATGATGCTGGCCTCATAAAATGAGTTAGGTAGGAGTCCCTCTTTTTCTATTGTTTGGAATAGTTTCAGAAGGAATGATACTGCCTCCTCTTTGTACCTCTGGTAGAATTTGACAGTGAATACATAGGGTCCTGGGCATTTTTTGTTGGTAGGCTATTAATTACTGTCTCTATTTCAGAACTTGTTATTGATCTATTCAGGGATTTGATGTCTTCCTGGTTTAGTCTTAAACATGTATGTGCCTATGTATTCATCCATTTCTTCTAGATTTTCTAGTTTATTTGCATAGAGGTGTTTATAGTATTCTCTGATGGTAGTTTGTATTTCTGTGGGATCAGTGGTGATCTCCCCTTTATCATTTTTTATTTTGTCTATTTGATTCTTCTCTCTTTTCTTTATTAGTCTGGCTAGCAGTCTTATCTATTTTGTTGATCTTTTAAAAAAAAAAACAGCACCTGGTTTCATTGATTTTTTTTTTTTAAGGGTTTTTTGTGTCTTTATCTCCTTCAGTTCTACTCTGATCTTAGTTATTTCTTGTCTTCTGCTAGCTTTTGAATTGGTTTGCTCTTGCTTCTCTAGTTCTATTAACTGTGATGTTAGGGTGTCAATTTTAGATCTTTTCCACTTCTTCCTGTGGGCATTTGGTGCTATAAATATCCCTCTAAACACTGCTTTAGCTGTGTCTCAGATTCTGGTATGTTGTCTTTGTTCTCCCTGGTTTCAAAGAACTCATTTATTTCTGCCTTAATTTCATTAGTTACCCAATAGTCATTCAGGAGCAGGTCCTTCAATTTCCATGTAGTTGTATGGATTTTAGTGAGTTTCTTAATGCTGAGTTCTAATTTGATTGCACTGTGGTCTGAGAGACTGTTTGTTATGATTTCTGTTCCTTTGCATTTGTTGAGTGTTTTCCTTCCAATTACGTGGTCAATTTTAGAATAAGTGCTAGGTGGTGCTGAGAAGAATGTATATTCTGTTGATTTGAGGTAGAGAGTGCTATAGATGTCTATTAGGTCTACTTGGTCCAGAGCTGAGGTCAAGTCCTGAATGTCCTTGTCAATTTTCTGTCTCATTAATCTGTCTATTATTGACAGTGGGTGTTAAAGTCTCCCACTATTATTGTGTGGGAGTCTAAGTCTCTTTGTAGGTCTCTAAGAAGTTGGTTTATGAATCTGGGTGCTCTTGTATTGGGTGCATATATATTAAGGATAGTTAGCTCTACTTTCATTGATCCCTTTACCATTATGTAATGCCCTTGTCTTTTTTTATCTTTGTTGGTTTAAAGTCTATTTTATCAGAGAGTAGGATTGCAACCCCTGCTTTTCTTTTCTTTTTTTTTTTTTTTTTTGCTTTCCATTTGCTTGGTAAATATTCCTCCATCCCTTTATTTTGAGCCTATGTGTGTCTTTGCACATGAGATGGGTCTCCTGAATACAGCACACTGATGGGTCTTGACTCTTTATCCAATTTGACTATTTATCCAACTCATTCTCTGTGCCTTTTAATTGGGGCATTTAGCCCATTTACATTTAAAGTTAATATTGTTATGTGTGAATTTGATCCTGTCGTTATGATGCTAGCTGGTTATTTTGCCCATTAGTTGGTGCAGTTTTTTTGTAGTGTTGATGGTCTTTACATTTCGGTTTGTTTTTGCAGTGACTGGTACTGGTTTTTCCTTTCCATATATAGTGCTTCCTTCAGGAGCTCTTGTAAGGCAGGCCTGGTAGTGAAAAACTCCCTCAGCATTTGCTTGTCTGTAAAGGATTTTATTTCTCCATCACTTATGAAGCTTAGTTTGGCTGGATATAAAATTCTGGATTGAAACATTTTCTTTGGGAATGTTGAATACTGGCCCCCACTCTCTTCTGGTTTATAGGGTTTCTGCAGAGAGATCTGCTGTTAGTCTGATGGGCTCCCCTTTGTGGGTAACCTGATCTTTCCATCTGGCTGCCCTTAACATTTTTTCCTTCATTTCAGCCTTGGTGAATCTGACGATAATGTGTCTTGGGGTTGCTCTTCTTGAGGAGTATCTTTGTGGTGTTCTCTGTATTTCCTGAATTTGAATGTTGGCCTGTCTTGCTGGGTTGGGGAAGTTCTCCTGGATAATATCCTGAAGTGTGTTTTCCAACTTGGTTCCATTCTCCCACGTGACTTTCAGGTACACCAATCAAATGTAGGTTTGGTCTTTTCACATAGTCCCATATTTCTTGGAGACTTTGTTTGTTCCTTTCATTCTTTTTTCTCTAATCTTGTCTTCATGCTTTATTTCATTAAGGTGATCTTCAATCTCTGATATCCTTTCTTCCACCTGATCAATTCGGCTGTTGATTCTTGTGTATGCTTCTCACAGTTCTCGTGCTGTGTTTTTCAGCTTCATCGGGTCATTTATGTTCTTCTCTAAATTGGTTATTCTAGTTAGCAATTCGTCTAACCTTTCATCAAGGTTCTTAACTTCCTTGCATTGGGTTAGAGCATGATCCTTTAGCTCAGAGAAGTTTGTTATTACCCACCTTCTGCAGCCTACTTCTGTCAATTTGTCAAACTCATTCTCCATCCAGTTTTGTTCCCTTGCTGGTGAGGAGTTGTGATCCTTTGGAAGAGAAATCTTTCTCTGGTTTTTGGAATTTTCAGCCTTTTTGTGCTGGTTTTTTCTCCTCTTCATGGATTTATCTACCTTTGGTCTTTGATGCTGGTGACTTTCAGATGGAGTTTTTGCGTGGTTGTCCTTTTTGTTGATGTTGATGCTATTGCTGTTTGTTAGTTTTCCTTCTAATAATCAGGCCCCTCTTCTGCAGTTCTGCTAGAGTTTGCTGGGCATCCACCCCAGACCCTGTTTTGCCTGGGTATCACCAGCAGAGGCTGCAGAACAGCAAAGATTTCTGCCTGTTCCTTCCTCTGGAAGCTTTATCCCAGAGGGGCACCCACCAGATGCCAGTTGGAGCTCTCCTGTATGAGGTGTCTGTTGACCCCTGCTGGGAGGTGCCTCCACGTCAGGAGGCTCAGGGGTCAAGGACCCACTTGAGGAGGCAGTCTGTCCCTTAACAGAGCTTGATCACTGTGCTGGGAGATCCATTGCTCTCTTCAGAGCTGGCAGGCAGTAATGTTTAAGTCTGCTGAAACTGTGCCCACAGCCACCCCTTCCCACAGATGCTGTGTCCCAGAGAGATGGCAGTTTGATTTATAAGCCGCTGACTAGGGCTGCTGCCTTTCTTTCAGAGATGCCCTGCCCAGTGAGGAGGAATCTAGAGAGGCAGTCTGGCTACAGTGGCTTTGCGGGGCTGTGGTGGGCTCTTCCCAGTCTGAACTTCCTGGAGGCTTTGTTTACACTGTGAGGGGAAACAGCCTACTCAATCCTCAGTAATGGTGGATTCCCCTCCCCCCACCAAGCTCGTGCATCCCAGGTCAACTCCAGACTGCTGTGCTGGCAGTGAGAATTTCAAGCCAGCGGATCTCAGCTTGCTGGGCTCTGTGGAGGTGGGATCCGCTGAGTAAGACCACTTGGCTCCACGGCTTCAGCCCCCTTTCCAGAGGAGTGAATGATTCTGTCTCGCTGGCATTCCAGGCGCCAGTGGTGTACAAAATGAAACTCCTGTAGCTAGCTCGGTATCTGCCCAAACGGCTGCCCAGTTTTGTGCTTGAAACCCAGGGCCCTTGTGGTATAGGCACCGGAGCGAATCTCCTGGTCTGTGGGTTGCGAAGACCCTGGGAAAAGCATAGTATCTGGGCTAGATAGCACTGTCCCTCATGGCACAGTCTCTTATGGCTTCCCTTGGCTAGGGGAGGGAGTTCCCTGATCCCTTGCGCTTCCCAGGTGAGGCGACTCCCCACCCTGCTTCTGCTCACCCTCCTTGGGCTGTACCCACTGTCTAACCAGTCCCAGTGAGATGAGCCACGTACCTAAGTTGGAAATGCAGAAACCACCCACCTTCTGTGTTGATCTCGCTGGGAGCTGCAGACCGGAGCTGTTCCTATTCAGCCATCTTGCCCAGGAATCAGTTTTTTGTTTGTTTGTTTGTTTGTTTGTTTGTTTTTGAGATGGAGTCTCGCCCTGCCACCCAGGCTGGAGTATAATGGCATGATTTCAGCTCACTTCAACCTCTGCCTCCTGGGTTCAAGCGATTCTCCTGCCTCATCCTCATGAGTAGCTGGGATTACAGGTGTCCACCACCACTCCCTCTAATTTTTGTATTTTTAGTAGAAATGGGGTTTCACCATGTTGGCCAGGCTGGTCTCAAACTCCTGACCTCATGATCCACCTGCCTCAGCCTCCCAAATTGCTAGGATTACAGATATGAGCCACTGGCACCCGGCCGTAAGGAGAGGTTTTAAGAGAACTTAAAAACAGAAAATGTTATGTGGTATGCTATTGTTTTATGCTATTGAAACTGTCTTATAGGAAAGTATTATCTTTCTTTACCTTTGTCTGCCCTTTTACCTCCTACTTTCAGCTCCTAAAAATTATATTAGATTAATCAAATAGGATAAAAGTCTTATACTTTTAAGCTTATAATGCGTTGTGCTAAAGTCAGCCCTCTGTCCCCGCAGGTTCCATAGCTATGGATTCCACCAAACATAGACCAAAAATATGCAGGAAAAAATTAACTAACAATACTACTATTTTAAAATACACATTTTAAAAAACAATATAACAGTTGTTTACATAGCATTTACATGTTATCAAGTATTACAAGTAATACAGAGATTACTTAAATTATACTGAAGGATGGCACGGTTATATACAAATACTATGCCATTTTGTATAATGGACTTGAGCATCCATGGTGTTCTCACTGCTTCTAATTATTTCATTAGGACATTCTCATGGAAACAGGATTCATAATATTCCCATGTCCCCAACCCAGCCTTTTTCTGAAAATACATAGTTATAGATGGTGTCTTAGAAGATATGCTTTACGGGGCCGGGCGTGGTGGCTCACACCTATAATCCCAGCACTTTGGGAGGCTGACGTGGGTAGATCACTTGAGGTCAGGAGTTTGAGACCAGCCTGGCCAACATAGTGAAACCCCATCTCTACTAAAAATATAAAAATTAGCCAGGCGTGGTGGCGTGTGCCTGTCGTCCCTGCTACTTGGGAGACTGAGGCATGAGAATTGCTTGAACCCGGGAAACAGAGGCTGCAGTGAGCCAAGATGGTGCCACTGTACTCCAGCCTGCGTGATAGAGTGAGACTGTCTCAAAAAAAAGAAAGGAAAAGAAGATATGCTTTAAAAAGTCTAATTCTGCTGTATTACTGTAGCTAATGTGCTCTCTGCATTTTTTTTTTTTTTTTTTTTTTAGTATTTTCATGTTCCAGACAGTGCTACTTTTAGCATTTGCCCAGGTGGAGAGCAGCCTGCTATGAAATCCAGCTCCCTTCCTTGCTGGGACTTGATGCCTGCCATCAGTCAGTCAGTGCTGGATGCATCCCTGCTTCAGAAACAGATCATGCTGAGCTTTTCTCCTGCCCCAGGTGCTGACAGCTCACAGTGCTGGAGCCTGCCAGCTATAGTTAGACCAGAGTTTCCCAGACAGAGTGTGGCAGTACCCCTTGGGAATTTACGGGAAAATGGATTCTGTACCAGGTATTTTATGTTTGTATAAATGTCTTTCTTCTTTGCTTGTCAGTCTAGCTGTTCATCTAGATGCCAAGAGAGATAGAATGGTTGCAGTGCTCCCCATATGTAATACTAGGCTTTATTTTTAATGACTTCTAGACATTGTATACAGTGAGTCAAGTGTTGTGATCACATATGGCTTGTCCCAGCATACTACTTAAGAGATTTTTCCCCTTATGGAGCTTACGCTGGGGGGGAAATGATGGTACTTGTACCACAGAATGTCATTATATGAAAAGATCATATGTATGATCATACAAATAGCATCGTATGAAAAGATCACATCATAATGAAAAAATTACCTGTTACGAGTTCTTAGCCTCCATAAAATTATAAGAAATAAGGGTTAAAATATGAGCAAGTCAAGTTGGAAACCTTTTTCTTTTCCCATATTGTACTTTTACTTCAAAATGGAATTTTTCTCAAAAAGTCATTAAGAGAGATAACTTAGATAAACACAAGTCACAGAAGACTCTGTTCTGTGGTTGTTCCTGCACGCAAGTTGCTCCGATGACCGATTACCAGTTATGCAAATAACAACCACAGAATCAAGCCAGAGATGTATAATGGTTTGTTCATACTGGACTTCTATTATGTGGTTGTTTTGCATGTAAAATGTCCCTTCTGCAGCTCTCAAGAATAACTTATTTATAGTATATATAACAGCTGCAAAAGAAAACATATTGTGCCCTTATGAGAAGTACCTTATTTTCATGATCATGAATTTATAGGCTTTGAGATTTTAGCAATGCTAACTCTTTTGATGTAACATTTTAAAAGACAAGAGAGATTTATAATAGTAATATTTTAAATAAGTTATTCATAATGGCAAGGTTCTGTTCTTCACACATCCCTCCTTCTTTCACAGTATTCACAAAATCCTTGATTTTATAAACATTTGTCATCTCTTACACTGTAGAGGAGTGGTTATCCTTACATTCTGGTTGGAGATGTTAAGCATAGTGAGTTTAAGGGTGTTTTTGAAAGTTATATGAACTTATGTCTATAAACAAAACATTTTTTAAAAAACAAAATTTGAAACTAAACTTAATTTGGAAATTAAGCTTAAAATTCTGATAATTACAGTATAATTTAATCTTATCTACAAATACTAAGCTAGATATTGGACAGAAAGTACCATACGTGAGTCCTGGCCCCAGCCTTCTTGGCTATCAAAAAGAAATTATCTGAGGTTGGCTCGCATAGCTCTTTTAAAATGAGGCTGGGAAAGGAACTTTGCTGTTTATCCAAGAACTGTACTCTGAAAATGAATTTATTTCGTGCTGTTCCATCTCCTCATCTGTTTCCTTCCCTCAATTCAACCAATAGCACACATTAGATGGTGGTATTAATGTGCTTTTACCAAATGCTAATGGACCATTCACTTTGACATTTCACACAAATACAATCTTTGGGAAGTCCTCACACTGGCAAATAAGATGGATGGCAAATGGAAGCTTCTTAGAGCATTATTGACCCCTTTTAGTCAGCTGAGGGCCACATTTGGCAAATTATCTGATTTCTTTGATTAATTTTGACAATCATTCCATGTAATTTAGGCTTCAGAGTAATTTTTTTTTTCCTGCTTCAATGAAATATTCTTTGTGGTAGTCTGTAATCTAAATAGGAAAATTTCTCTCTCTTCATCACAGAAGGCAACCTGTACTCACACAGTTGGTTTTCTAACTCCAAATAATACAGCTTTGCTCCTGCTAATCAAAATGTACATTTTTTAAGGTGCGATGGGCTTATGGAAATTGACAGCAAACATCAGCCCGCCTACCTTTAGAAAAAAGAGCAAGCACCCAAATTCTCTAGTAGTCCTTTGAAAAGCAGGTCAGCTCTTTTTTTTTTTTTTTTTTTTTTTT
>NW_016807704.1:169531-215966 GCF_001698545.2 Rhinopithecus bieti
TTTTTTTTGATACAGGGTCTTGCTCTGTTGCCCAGGCTCGAGTGCAGTGGCACAATCACGGCTCACTGCATCCTCAACCTCCCAGGCTTCAGCCAACCTCCCAGGCTCCAGCCATCCTCCTCCCACCTCAGCCTTCCAAGTAACTGGGACCACAAGTGTGCACCACCGCACCTGGCTAATTTTTGTATTTTGCTGTAGAGATGGGGTTTTGCCCTTTTGCTGAAGCTGGTCTTGAACTCCTAGGCTCAGGCAATCCTCCTCCCTTGGCTCCTAAAGTGCTGGGATTATAGGCGTGAGCCACCATGCACAGACTACCAAGCACTTTTAAGGAAGAAAAAAGTACCCTGCCTGGCTAAGGAGTTTAACACACATATGCATCGGGGGAAAAAAGAACAACAGGAAATATTAGCACAAGGTTAGCTATAGTACTCTCTGGATGATAGAATTATTTTGTTTGCCTTTAAGTATTTTTTCACATTTTATGAATATTATAAATATGTTACTATTGTCAGAAAAGAAATCTCCCCTGAGTTATAAAAGAGATATTTTCAAGTTCTGAATGTTGCAAATCTAAATAAACATGTTCCAGGAGAGAAAGCATTCATTTTTTTTCCTAAACATTTCTGTCATTTGACTTGATTCTGTTCTAGGGCTATAGTGCTGACATATCAAGAACACCTTGGAGTGACTTACTTAACCCTCTCAGAAGACCCTAGTCCTCGAGTAATTATCCACAACAGATGTCCAGTAACAGTGCTTATAAAGGAAAACATTAAAGGTATGTATTATACTGTCAAATTTAGATAATACTAAATGTGTATTTTTTTTCTGGGGTTTTTTGATTTAGTAATTACCTGTGATCCTGTGGAAAAAATATTTAAATAGATGTATTAATCATTTCTTTTTGAGAAGTTTCTTTTGCCACATTATGTTTACTGTCCCCCAAGTCTCTGTCTTTAAGGGCTAATTCTGATATGCCTTTTTTTAAATTTCAGATATTCCAAAGTTTGAGGTTTATTACAAAAAAATTCCCTCCGAGTGCTCAATTCATCATGAGCTGTATCATCAGATTTCCAGTTATCCAGACTGCAAGACCAAAGACTTACTTCCGAGCCTCCTTTTGAGAGTTGAACTGCTAGATGAAGTAACAACTGAGTGGAGTGATGCCATCGACATCAACAGTCAGGGAACACAGGTCAGTGAGCTCTGTGTTCCTGCCAAGACCCAAAGAAAAATGTCCTTTTCTGAGGTTTTGTTGGTTGCCTATTTTTAAACATAATGTTCTAGATGCTGAACATCTTTTCTTTGTGTGAAAGAGCATGTGAATCCATTTTTACATCCTCATTAAGTTATAAATTCTCAAACTCAAATATGTATCTGCAAAGTAGACTATAAAACCATTGACTAGAGAGGGGCACTTAGTAAAAGCAGGCCCATCTTGGATCTAATCCAAGGTCGAAATGGAAATCAAATTGTTAGGCTTATTTAGATAGAACATAGTTCATTCAGCTGTACAGATTTTTGCACAGTCATAATACAAATCCTCTTTTGTGTATTACTAGGATAAATATGTGCATTTTAAAATTACTAATTTTTATTACATAAAACCGCACAAATGGAAGTTTTATTACATAAAACTGCACAAATAGAAGTAGGTTTAAAAACCTGAGCAGATAAAATGTCTTAATTTGTTTCTGTCTTCGTCTGGATGTTAGTGATACTAATTTTGTTGAAAATAGGATAAGAACTTAGCATTTCCTTTCTTCTGGACTTAAAATTTACCATTTGTTAGTGTGTAATTTAGTGGCATTAAATATACTTACAGTGTTGTATAACCATCACCACTATTTCTGAAACTTCTTTATCATTACAAACAGAAACTCTGTACCCAGTAAGCAGTAATTCCCATTCTCCCCTCCTCCAACCCCTGGTAGCTCTCTTCTTCTTTGTCTCTGTCTCCATGAATTTGCCTGCTCTAAGCATCTCAGATAAGTAGAATCATAAAATATGTATCCTTTTGTGTCTGGCTTATTTCACCTAGCATAAGTTTCTCAAGGTTCGTTCATGTTTTAGCATGGATCAGAACTTCATTTGTTTTTATGAGTGAATAATATTGTGCCATACTTTTTAAAAAAGTTCTTTCACATTTATTAGTTCATTTGGTCTTTGCAACAAGCTTCTGAGGTAGGCTACTGTGATGGTTACAAACCACATATTAAAGTTATAAATGCATTTGCAGTAATAATAATGGTTATCATTGAATAATCACTTACTCCATAAGAGGCATTGTTCTAAGCACTTTACATTCATTCTCATCTAACCTTGACAACACCCATACAAGTTAGGGACTATCATCTCCATGGATGGAGAAGTAGAAACTAAGACCTCCAGAAGTACCTCGGTCTAATTTGCATGTAGTGGAAGCAGCAGGCCTGGAATTTTATCCAGATTTGCCGGACTGCAAAGCCAGTGCTCTGAGCACAATGCATGCTATTTCCTTACATGAAACTCCTTGCCACCCCTCTTTCCCAGTCCTCCTGGCACATTCTTTCTCATCTCTCAAGATTTCATGAAAGCCCCTGTGAAGTGTATTTGTGAAGTGTGGAATGACTGATCTGCTAAGGGAGAGAAGAAAAAAGGGAGGGGTCTGGGAAGAGCAGTAGCTGTGGAAACTGGTGAAGGACCTGGCTGGAGACAGAGGAAGGGATGGCTGAGTGGCCTGGAGGGCCACACTCACCCTGGAGACCTGCATTTGTAGTGGCCACAAACTACTCAGGGGTGTGCTTTCTGTCAGCTGTGTTCAGGGGCTGTGAAAACCCATGGGATCTAGGCAGCCTCAGAAGATGCTCCCAGTCTCATTAATTTACAAAATAAATATTGCAAGCTTCTCAGGGGTCCCTGAACTCCCGTCTGGGTTTAAAGATTTTTGAAATCCTGCTTATATTTGAGTTAGGAATTCTTAACGATAGACATTCTTCCTGTCAAACCTTATTTTGGGGATTCCCATTCACTCTAAATTTCCTCAAAACTTTGTAGTCAGGGATACTTCAAAGCTAAGAGGAGGTGCTCTTTCCAACACCCTTATCATCGTGGTCTGAGGACCCAGCAATCTCATGTTCCCATTAATCTTTTAGGAGCTGTGTGCCATATGTCCTGCAGACCATGGTTTACTTCCTACTCTGGAGGAAGATTTGTTTCAGACCCTCACGGACATCTCCTCAGTAATATCCCAGGGCATATAAATCACTGGGGAGCAAAGGGAGCTGTGTCCTCTGATGAAAGGAAGGAGCAGTCTTCTGGAGGAGGGAGTTTGTCTTCCAGGAACCTTCCTCAGCCCTTGGTCTGTGAATTTCAAAGCTGACCTAAACAAACAAAATCAAAACACTATAAAACGCCCATTATGCTGCAAGGAAGAAAACTCCTTTAACTTTTTTCAGTCAAGCCCTCTGCTTCCGTTGTGTAGATAAGACAGTCTCATGTTGTAGAATTTTGAAGGATTGCATGAGGAAATATGCACAGAGGAGTTGTATAATCTCACAGAGTATTCTTTGGACCAACAGTTATTGAGAAGACCTGCTCACATGTAGGCTGCAGAATACTGATTGTAAAGTTGCTGCAGGCTTTCGGAGGTTGGATCCTTGGCTCACACCTGGTCAGAAGACATCTCATGGTTATTCAACCAGAGACCTGAAGGTGGCACCTGGTGCTCATACGCATGATTGATAGTTGGTGGTAGCCTGACTTTAGGACAAAAAGTCTTTAGGTGCTCAATAAATAAAGTCATAAAAGTAAGTTTACACTGATAATTTTAAGTCATAATTTTGATCCTACCAGGAAAATAGTTCAGACTCCTGTCATAGGGTATAGGATTTTAATTTCTGATACTCAGAAACTATTTTTGTCAGAATTAGGCAATGTTATTTTGAAAAAGTCAAAACAAGGAACAAAGAAAACATAGTAGTTACCACTTAACTACCAACAACATTGAGAAGTCTGCTTCATTCATTCAGTCAACAAATACTGAGTTCCTAATGTATGCCAGACTATAACTTGGTACTGGCACCATGTAAAATATACTGAACAAAAATGGAGCACAGCCCCTGCCCTCAAGTTTACATGTGGAGGAGATAGATAATAAGTAATCTCATGGGTAGTTGTATTATAAGCACTACGAGGAGCTATGCAGGAAAGGTACAGCTGTGCTATGTGGGTGTACAGCAGACAAGTTTGAGAGGTCAAGGAGGGTGTCTCTAATGGAGAGACCTTGCCTCTGTGTCTTCAAGGTGAACAGGCTCTCCCTAGACAAGAGAGTAGGGAATCTTTCTAGGTAGAAAGAGCAATATGTTTGAAGCTTCAGTGTTCAGAGGGCACGTGGTCCTTTTAGGGAACTAAATGCCAGTGCGGCTGTAGCACCAGATGACAGAGGGTAGGAGAGGGGGCTGGTGAGGCAATGAGAGACCAAACCTGGAAAGGCCCCGTGGGTCCTATCAGGGATTTTGGGTTTTATCTTATGAGTCATGGGAAGTCATTGCATTATGAAAAGTACTTGCTGAGCCATTGAACTGCAAAGAATGAGTAGTTTGAACCCCAGAAAGTGAATTAAAATGATCCCTTTGCAGGTAAATTCCCTTCTGAAAAGATCCATTAAATTCTCATGATCTTTGACTCTTAGCAGATGTTCATAGTCGGGTCATTGTCACTGCTGTTTCTTTGTAAATGGATTGTTTTGTGGGGAGGAGAGAATGACAGTCCTTCATGTTTCTACAGCTCTGTGCCATTTACCAAGTGTTTTCACAGGCACAGTCTCCATTCTTTTATTCATTTGTTCAAAGTTTTACTGAGGACCTATCAGGTGCCAAGCCCTTTGCCCTAAATAAGGCATAATTCCTGCCTTCAAGGACTTGAGTAACCAATAAATCCAGTAAAGGGAAGATAAAACCTTTGATCACTGCAAAAATTCTAAGATAGGGTGATAATTTTTATGTTTATTTACTGATGAGAGATTTGAGGCTTAGAGAGGAATCAGCTAGGTGACTTACAACTAAGCAGAAGCAAGCTGGAGCCTAAATCTGCTCCCATGTGGTCCAGTCCTGTTTTTCCTACACCAGGCTCAGGTCACTTGTCTGTCCTCTGAAGTCTTGCCCTGGCTACAAATACTAGCTGCCTGAAAGTTCATCAAAGCACAGGTTAGAAGAGATTTTCCAATCTTGCCATTTACCTAATGCAAGAATCCCTTCCATAACATCTCACCCCAGAAGGTGCTCCCAGTGTGATAGTCATGACTTATCCAGTGGTGGCTATGAGAAATTTTCTCTTGTATCAATCTGAAAACTATTATTCTGTAGCATCCATTCATTCATCTTTGTTTTGCCATCTGGGACATCACAGACTGTTTATTTCCCCTCAAATACAGCAACGCTACAATTATTTGAAGGCAGCTCCAACATCTTTCCTAAGTGTTCCCTTATCCAGGCCAAACATTTCTGGTTCCTTGAATCATTCCTTCAGTAAATGCAATTTCCACACCCATCACCACAGTTACCCTATGTGAACACTCTAGCGTGTTATGTTCCCTTTTAAAAATCTGGCAGCCGGAATTACACACAGTATTCCAAATGTGGTCTAACCAGCTATTACCTCCCTATGCTTCCATTAATAAAGTAAAAGATTGAGTTAGCTTTTTCTTAATGAGTTCAGACTGTTAGTTATATTGAACTTGTGGTCAACCACATCCCCCAGGTCTTTATCATATGACTTGATATACAGTTGACTTTTTGAACCCAAAGACAGGACTTTACATTTATCCCAAGTAAATTAAGTCTTGTTGATATTGGCCTAGTCCGGCTTGTTGAAATCACTTTTTTAAAAATTGTGATGCTGTCATCTAACATATTAAGTATCCCTGGTAGCTTTATGTCATCCATAGATGTGGTGAGCGTGCATTCTACATGTTTGTCCAGGTCATTAATAAAGATGTTGAACAGGACAAGTTCATGGTCGACATACTGCAGTGAATCACTAGACACTTCCCGAATGCATGGGGTCATTCAGCCAGACTCTACTCTCATCTAGTCCATGTTTCTTAAGTAAGAAAATGCATCTAAAATCACTTTTAAACTATACTGTATAAGGTATTATCTACAAGAATATCAGAACATACTTTGTTAAATGCCTTGATGAACCAGGACTCAAATGTGTAATCTCTCCATTTGGTGCAGATCACACAGAGGTAACCTTGAATACTGAAGCTTAAAGCAGCAGGTAGTAATTTTCAGAGTTATCTCTACCCTCCATTAAGGAATTTTTATAAAGAAAAAAAGTCAGTGCAGGTGAATGTCTGATTTATAAAATGTGTAATGCAGGTATTTTGACTTCTTGCTTATTTTGCTCACCTTCCCAGTACTCCAGGGCACAGTTGAACAGATACCAGCAAGTTGGCACTGACTTCTGGATGTCTGCTAGGTGCCCTGGTCTAGAGTCTTCTATGTGTTTACAGTTTGTTCTGGCTGAGTCACAACTGTTTCCAAAGATACTCAGGAGTAGTGATTTCCCTAAGATGTTTTTCAAAAAGTATACAGTAGGAAAAAGTTACATCCAGAATATCTACTGTTTTTTTTTCGTCTCTATCTGATCCTTCCTACCTTGATCAACTTAGAAATTCATCTTCCTTTCTTCTCTTGGATATCTAATTCACCTCATACCTTTAGCTACTGCCTATCACCCAGTCACTCCCAGAAATTGATTTCCGGCCCCCACATTACTCCCAGTATGCAAATCTGTGTTTTTGCCTGCCCAGTAGACATCTCAGCCTGAAAATCCTATAAGCATCTGAAATCAACACATCTGAAACCAAGATGATCATTTTTCTTACCCCAAGCCAGCTTCTTCTGGAGTCTCTGCATCAGTTAATGTCATCCCTGTTTTCCCAGTACAAAAACCGTAAATACAGTGGATTCAGATAATATTGAATGCCTGTTTTATCTCAGGCTCTCTACAGGTACAGTCATTAGTCCCTGTCACATCCTTTAAAAGTAGATGCTACCCAAGGCTCTGAGAGGTGAACTTGCTCAGGATAAATGGTCCTGGGATTCAAACCCAGGACTGTGTGGTTTCCCAGCCTGCCTTCTGCCTACTGCTTCCCAGTGTCTTCCTTTCTTTCTGATCCTCCACACATCCAGTAGGCCACAAGCTTCTGTCAGAAATACCTCAGAAACGTCTCTGGAATATGCCCCTTCCCTCTGTGACCAGGGTCATCTCTGGAATCTGCCCCTTCCTTCTGTGACCAGGGTCTGCTTCAGGCCTTTGGTTCATCATCTCTCTCCCAGCTTTTAGCAATAGTACCTTAATAGGTCTCTCTATTGTCAGCCTCTCCACTCTCAAGTCTCTCTCCATAACTACCCCCCAAATGATTCCTGAAACACAGACTCCAGCCCAGAGAAGAGAACCCAGTCCACCAGGTTGCTTAAAACAGACCTCCACCTGAGACCAAGCAGGCCCTGTTTCACTCCTGTTCCCCCTCTACAGGCCAGGGCTCAATCGCTTCTTCCCACCTTTCGAAGTCTAAGTCTATAATTCTTCCATAGCATGGTTTCCTACTTAAGATACTCTTTTACAGACTACTTATATAGTGATATCAACAGTACATTTTAAATGTATTCCTTCCGAAAATGGGGGATGAAATTTTTTGTGAGAAATGACTTTTAGCCCAAAGTCAACTGCACAAATAAAATGCCTAAGTAGCATACTTTCAGATCAGTTTAGACATATCAACTTGCAGCAAAAGATGAGTGTGATACTATCTATCTTCAACTTAAATGTTCAAAAGTAGGGGGCCAGGTGCAGTGGCTCATGCCTATAATCCCAACACTTCAGGAGACCGAGGCAGGAGGATCACTTGGGGCCAGGAGTTTGAGACCAGCCTGGGCAACATAGCGAGAACCCCTGTCTCTACAGAAAAAAATTTTTTTTTAAATCACCAAGCATGGTGGTGCACACCTCTATTCCCAACTACTCAGGATGCTAAGGTGGGAGGATCACTTGAGCCCAGGAGCTGGAGGCTGCAGTGAGCTGTGATCACACCACAGCATTCCAGCCTGGTTGACAGAGTGAAACCTGTCTCTATTTTTAAGAAAAACGCAACAAATATTTTGTCACCTTATAATTAATTTACTTAGTAAAATTGTAATAATTGTAAAAAATATTTGTTACATATAATCATTCAAATAAAGATAACTGAGTAGATAGAAAAGCACAAGTTATATTAAAATGCTTCTTGTTTGTAATTGTCATAGAAGATATTGTACTAAGTAGAAACCAGTATCCAGGCCTCAAATGGTTTTCTTAGACCTAACATATGTATGATGGGGCTGTGCACAGAGACTCATGCCTATAATCCCAGGACTTTGGGAGACCAAGACAGGCAGATTGCTTGAGCCCAGGAGTCTGAGACCAGCATGGGCAACATGGCAAAAATCTGTCACTACGAAAAATACAAAACTTAGCTGGACATGGTGGCAAATACCTGTAATCCCAGCTACTCGGGAGGCTGAGGTGGGAGGATCAACCCAGCCCAGGGAGGCGGAGGTTGCAGTGAGCCATGATCGTGTCACTTCACTCCATCCTGGGTAACAGAGTGAGACCCTGTCTCAAAAAATAAATATGATAATGTCTTGCTTACTGAAGTGCTCTAACACAGATTCAAATGGCAAAACAGTGAGTCTCTTAGTATATGTCACCTAGACCTTCCACACCACCCCACCTCACCCTACTAGTGAAGTGAATAAATGAAAAAGAACCAAATGATGACATTGATCAGGACTGGCTGGGTTATTCTGTGGTAACAGCTGGAAAAAAAAAAAATCCCCTTGGCCATCAATCATTTATCATTTTTTTTCCCCACACACAGAACAAATCTTCTCCCCAAGGTTGGAAGCGTCACTCCATCACACTTGAAGTCCAGCACTTCTGAGCGATGCTCAGTCTGGATGTGACACCTTTTGATCTGGAAACCTGTGGACTTACCTGTTCCCCATTTCCCTGCCATTTTATAGGAGAGGGTAACAGTAATAACCCTTCCACTGTGGAAGGGGGAAGAATGATAGACATATAGCAGTCTCCTGCCTATGGCAATTCTGAATGTTTTCTGGGTACATATTGTGGGGTCTATACTCTGGAAGCAAGAAATCAGCTTTCACTGAGTACTGTTTCTAATCTTTTTTTTTTTTTTTTTTTTTTTTGAGACGGAGTCTCGCTCTGTTGCCCAGGCTGGAGTACAGTGGCGTGATCTCGGCTCACTGCAAGCTCCGCCTCCTGGGTTCACGCCATTCTCCTGCCTCAGGGTCTCAAAGTGGGGAGTAGCTGGGACTACAGGCGCCCACCACCATGCCTGGCTAATTTTTTTGTCTTTTTTAGTAGAGACAGGGTTTCACTGTGTTAGCCAGTATGGTCTCGATCTCCTGACCTCGTGATCCACCCGCCTCAGCCTCCTAAAGTGCTGAGATTACAGGCGTGAGCCACCGCGCCCGGCCCTGTTTCTAATCTTGAAGGAGCTCTTATTATCCTTCAAGTTCCTGGCTCCACCCTCTGGGAGATCTTCCTTGGCCACTTGAAGTTTGTATTGCATCTCAAATAATTACAGTCTTTTTTAGTCCAGGTTCGTAAGTGTATAGGGCAGTGGTAATTTCTCAACTTAGTAGACTTCTTACCTATTTGGTTCCAGAAAATTCCCTGTGCCAGGAACCATATCCACGGTCCATAAGACACATTTCTTTGCTTACTTGCTTCCTTCCTCTCTAGATTTAAGAGAGCTTCTACAGCAAAGTTATACCCTTGATCTGCATTTTTTTCCAAGTCAATATAACAGTTAAGAAGTTTCAACAGTGTGTTGCCTATAGTCAGTCTTAAGGCTAAGTGTTAATCTGCCTTTGTGTTCAGAGGCTTTCTAATTTTAGACCTTGCTGTTTGAGGCTTTATCTTAGTCTGTTCAGGCTGCTATATCAAAATACCTCAGAATGGTAGTTTATAAACAACAGAAACGTATTGTCACAGTTCTGGAGTCTCTAGCAAGTCCAACATCAAGGTACTGGCAGATTCGGTATCTGGTGAGGACTCACTTCCTGGTTCATGGATGACCATCTTTTCACTGTAACCTCACATGATGGAAGCGATGAGGGGTTTCTCAGGTTTTTTTTTTTTTTTTTTTTTGAGAGGGAATTTCATTCTTGTTGCCCAGTCTGGATAGAGTGCAATGGCCCGGTCTCAGCTCACTGCAACCTCCGCCTCCTGAGTTCAAGAAATTCTCCTGCCTCAGCCTCCCGAGTAACTGGGATTTCAGGCACCCGCCACCACACCCAGCTAATTTTTGTATTTTTAGGAGAGATAAAGTTTTACCATGTGTTGGTCAGGCTGATCCTGAACTCCTGATCTCAGGCAATCCACCCGCCTCAGCCTCCCAAAGTGCTGAGATTACAGGCATGAGCCACTGTCCCTGGCCTCAGGCTTCTTTAATAAGGACACTAATCACATTTCAAAGGCCCTGCTTTCTAATATCATCACACTGGGGGACTAGAATTTCAGCGTATGAATTTTGGGGGAACACATTCAGACCATAGTAGGTTTAAAAGTATTTCTAACTTTGCAAGGTTCTGAATTTCTGGAATCTCTCTATTATCTTCCATTTTTATTTGCAACCTGGCCAATTCTTTCCTGAGCTCATCTCTTTATAAAACAAAATGTAGTGTTCCAGACACAGGCAACAGCAGCCAACATACCACCACTGATGTTTGGTTTTCAGACCTCATCTTCTAGAGCTACAGATTTATTAAGTTTATGATCTACCTCCCAAGTCATCTCAAGCAACAGTTTTACTGAATATCTTACCACTTCAAAATATATATGCCCATTTTTATAGCTTTAAATATCAATTTCTACTGTCTGACCATTAAGCCAGGGTCTCATATTGTAGGATTTTGTTAGAACACTACTTCTATCACCAATATCTACATTAGTAATATAAGCTCAGTTATGCTGCCTATCATAAACCTAGAACTTCTTGTTCATGCTAAATGCCTAGTGTGTGTCTTCAGGGGGTTTTGTTCTACATGGTCACTCAGGGACCCAGGTTGATGGGAAGTTCATCATCTCGTATTTACCCCCTTGTAACTAGCCACCCCAAAACCTACTGGCTTAAAAGAAGAGTGATTAACAACTTCTCATGATTCTGAGGAAGTGGCCAAGTGACTTTTCTGCAGGATTAGCCTGAGATTAGTCATGCATTTGCATTCACTTGGAGAGTTGGCTGAGGTATGGGTTCAGCTGGGAAGTCTGGGTGTTGCTCTCACCATGTTGTCTGTCCTCCTTATGGAGGCTAGCCCAGGGTGGCAAGTGGGAAAACCCCAATAAGCAAGCTGTATCAAGCTTCTTACTTGCTGATGTCATGTTAGCTGAAGAAAGTCACATAGCCACGCCCAATGTCAGTATGGGAAGGTACTACACAAGGGCATGGATACTGGGATATACAAATTCATTGTGCAACCGTCTTCCACAGCTATCTAGAGCAGGAGTCAACAAATATTTTTTTAAGGTCTGGATTGTAAATATTTTAGGTTTTGCAGGCCTTATGTTTTCCCAGCTTCTCATTAGGATGGAGAGATATGTAAGTAAATGAGCATGTTCCAATAAAGCCTTATTCACAGTAGCAGGCAGTGGACCAGATTTGGCCCACCACTGAGCTGTGGAATATAAAGCCTTTATTTATTCTCTAGAAGGAATACATGTCAATTCTGCCTTTAGCCCATTGGCCAAAACTAGTCACAAGACCATATCTAACTGCAGGGGTGACGGGGAGTATAATCCTGCTCTATTCCCAGAAGGAGAGAAGAGCTAGACATGGGTGGACACTGGAAGTCAATACAGCAGAAGCCACATTGAGAAGATGTATGTTCAGATCATCAGCCTTATCTTTATTGAGTACCCAGCACTGGTTGTAAGTACTGAAGAAAACACACAAAACCAGTGCCCTCATGGAGCTTACACAGAGTCCATGATGGTGAATACACTGAGAGGGAGAAGCATTTTATACACCTCTGCTCTGGAATTGTTAGTTGTTGTCTCATTGTTTGTGTACTTGGCTTTTTCACCAATTGGGCTGTGAGCAATGCAAGGGTAGGACTGCATCTTCTGTGCCTGATGCAGTGACTAATTCTTTGTAGGCACTCTTTAAGTGCTTATCAAGTAATTGATTGTTCAAACCATTAGACCAAGATAAGGATTTACTTTGGATTGTGGGGAACCTGGATATAGATGCCTAATTCCTGTATCACTCAGGTACCTAACTCTCGAACCCCTAGAGCTGCCATTATACAAAAGGCTACAAGGTGTGAGTTGTTTCTCTAAATGTGAAAAGACAAGGATAGACTAAAGTCTGTGTCTCTTCCACTCATAGCAGTGAGTGAAAGGGACAACAAGCAAAAATTTCCCTCGAGAGTCTAGGTTTTTCGCCAGAAGTAATGTGAAAGTTCAGGTTAATTTGCTTGCCTTCAGAAGGCCCTTGGGGTGTTTAACAGAAACCATCACCTTACCTTAGGTTTATTATTCTAGAAAGTGTAAGTATCCTCATTTCATAATGCCTGAAGATCACTTCGAGACAGAGCAGAGCAGTAAATGTTTCTCTCTTCGCATCCCCTCCCTCTCTCCTCTAAGGGGTCCTGAAGTTGTGTTTGGTGACTTAGGAAAAGGAATATGAGATGGGAGCACGGGACTTAAAAAGGTTTCTACTGAGTGGATAATTTCATATCATTCAACCTAGTAAAGAAAAGCAATTGATTTACCTTATGTATCATACCAAGGGATGGGGTTTATAAATAGGAATATTTCTTAAAGAATATCTCTTTTGTTTTAGATTCATGAGCCGAGCCATTTTTAAGCCATTAATTATGTTTTAGTCTCAAATTTTATTGTAAGTTTAATTTTTACCTTGGAACAAATAGGGCAAATTCGGAATACAAGTCTTTTGAAAAGATATTTTGCAAAACAGTCCATTTGGGAAACGTGTTCATAGAGAATACAGATAGAAAAAATGGACTCCATTTCTGCTGTCAAGAGGTTTACAATCTAATAATGGGGTCAGGCACATAAACAAGTAACTGTAGTACAGACAATGATATTTTTGGTCAAATAGAAATATAGTTAAAATTGTTTTAGAATGTAGAAGTAGGTGTCAATCCAGAAGGGAATAGAAAAACTAAAGATGGCTTTATGGAATAAGCTATCCTTTAAGCTGTATGCACAAAGACATACAGGCTTTTGAAAGGACTTGTATGGGGAAAAGTATATTCTAGGCATAGTGAGTAGTGAGTGGCAGACAAGGGCTTCAGCTGAAGCAGAGGCTGTAGAATGAAAAAGAAGACAGCAGTGGAAGAACCAGGCAGAGCTGGAGGGGCTGGGCTGCAGCAAGGAGCAGAGGCAGAAGGCAGAGATGACATCCAGGTAACCTACATGCTGAAGATGGTCAGAAATTGTGAATTTCTGAAGTCCATGAGAAAGCCATTGCATGAGAAAGAAGGCCGGCGACCTTGAAGTTGCTTCCAAATGTGACTCTGTGGCTTTCTCCTGTGGTTCTGTGTACACTCTGGTGCTTCTTCATGTGATCAAAATTAGAATATATTCATTGTTGGTCAAGCAAGAGCCTACCTTTGTTCCGTCATCCAGGAATTTTCAGTCTGTCTGCTTTTATTTGCTGCCCTAATAATAACAAAGAGCCCAGACTTGGACTAAATTGATACTGCAAATCATCAGAACCAGCCTTCCCAAGCATAAGGAGTTTTTTGCCCCTACCCTCAGGTAATCCTGGCTGTGAACATGATGTTCTTGGAGTTGTTTTTTAAATAGCCTTGTTCTGTTTTCAAATATTTACCCATTTAAGCAACTCGTTATTTAATACTGAAAGGGTATTTGTTCTGCTGTCTGGCACCTGGATCCTGAGGTAGAGCTTTTTTTCTAGGTCTTAGTTCATCTTTCCATGTTAGAAAAATTAATTTTTTACTCTGAACAAATTAACTTATATCTACCATTCTTGTTACAAGTTATGCAAAAGACCCTGGAGGGATTGTGATATGTTTTTAGGTGAGTTTTGAGGTATGTTTTTGTGTCCCTAGTCCAGAAGGACATCCCCATAGTAGTAAGTTAACACCCAAGAGCCTGAAAGTTGTTTGCACATTGCACTTCAAGTCCTGAGTTTTAGGGTTTTTTTCCACAGCGATTCATATGCACACATATAGCAGGCCCCATGTCTGGACTCCAGCCCACACAGAGTTATCTGCCAATTCCAAAACAGCAGAGAATGAAGACACTCATGCCCCATCATCCATCATTTTTTTCTATGAACCTTACAGCTGAAGATTGAAAAATCTGGTTTTGATCTTTTGGGTTTTTTTTTTTTTTTCATTTCAAGTCAACTGAATAGCCCATACACATGGATATAAAGAAATATAACCAGGAATTGTTTGTGGTATTGAATCAGAACTGGAGACATCTGAAGTCAAGCCACTTCAGTAGTGTTTCTTATTTCTTTTTAATCAGATTTTGAATATTCTTTCTGCAGGTTGTGTTCCTGACTGGCTTTGGCTATGTGTATGTGGACACTGTACATCAGTGTGGCACAGTCTTCATCACTGTGGCCCCGGAAGGAAAAGCAGGACCTATTTTAACTAACAGCAATAGGTAGGTTTAATTATTTTCCCAGTAACAACATAATAAGTGTTCCTGTTATAAAGTTGTAAACTTACTATTTATCTTTGTCATCTCTATATATGTATTAAAGCTTTTTGTTAATTATCGCATAATCCATAAAAAATATGGTTATTAGCAATAAATCATACCTTCAATAGGTAGCAATAAACCATCTTTCCTAGATACCACTTCCACTCCTTCTGTGGTAGGTTTAACAAACTGATTTACAAACTATGCATCTTGGAATCATACCACTATTATTAGCATGAAATGCACATTAATACCTCTGTATCTGCATGACAGTGTAGTAATTAATAAAACTTAGCAATTAGAGCTACATCAAATATAAATACGCCTCTTAGAGTCATATTTTCCACCCCCCTCTTTGACCTGAATGTTGCCATCAGGTTTTAAAAACTTGAAATAGACAAAGAGTTAATATCCTTAATTTAAAAGAATTCACATAATTCAATAGGAATAAAGATAGCCTTACAGAAACAAAAATGGAGGCAATAGGCATAAACAGAAAATTCTAAGAAGAGGAAATATAAGTAATCAAAGAAATGCTAATTTATCAAATCAATAATGATGTCGTATCATATCCAGTCCTGGTAAAAGTGTAAATTGGTACTATTTCGTGGAAAGCACTTTAGTAATACATGTTAAGAGCTTTAAAATTATTTTGGCTTAGAAATTCCACTTTTAAGTGTGTTAAGAGTTTAAGAGTTAAGGAAGTAGAGAAGTGGGCAAAGATATACACAGAGAGATGTACACAGTGAGAGATATCACACAGTTACAATGGCAAAGTATTCAAAGTAAAAATGCCCATCCATAGGGAAATAGATGTACTATAATTGTACTATAAATGTTACAACTGCAAAAAGTAGATCTCAAAGAATTTTAATGGAATGGAAAATGCATGTTATATAATCTAAAATAAAACAAGTAGAATATAATATTGAATATATATGATCCTGAAGTTATGTGTTATCTGTACATACATACACACATAAGTACATATGTATAAATACTCACACAGAAAACATTCCTAGAAATCAGACTGAAAAGAAAACAATCAAAATTGGTAACAGATATGGGGTTAATGAATTATTTAATATTTAATTATTATTTGATTTCTGTATTTTGATTTCTTATAATAGCATTTATTTTATGATCAGAAAAGATAATTTAATATTAAAATATAAATACCACCAACTTCCATACATTTGTTTAAATCTTTCTTTTAAAAAGTTCATTGCAACCGGGTGTGGTGGCTCACACCTGTAATCCCAGCACTTTGGGAGGCCGAGGTGGGCAGATCACCTGAGGTCAGGAGTTTGAGATCACCATGAGATGGCCAACATGGTGAAACCCTGTCTGTACTAAAAGTACAAAAATTAGCCAGCCTTGGTGGTAGGTGCCTGTAATCCCAGCTATTCAAGAGGCTGAGGCAGGAGAATCACTTGAACCCGGGAGGCGGAGGTTGCAGTGAGCCAAGATCACACCACTGTACTCCGGCCTGGGCGACAGAGCGAAACTCCATCTCGGGGGGACGGAAAAAAAGTTTATTGCTTCTCATATATGGTTAAGAACTCATTAATTTGGATTCTGCTAATTTGAATTTATAATATTTCAAACAATGTTGGATAGGATGTTTTCTGTGCCCAAAAGTGTTCATAAAAAATTAATAGCATAATAAAATTGGAGATGAACTTTTAACTAGTATAGTACAAAATTTCAGGTTTATTCAACACTTTCAGAAACATGTTATTTAGGGCATAAATGTTAATGACAATAGAAGCAACCTTTCATGAGAAAAGTACAGGTATTTCTTGGAACTTCCTTAATTCATTCAACAAATGTTTTTCAAGGGCTTACTGGATGCCTACCACAGGATGAGGATACATCCATAAATAAAAAGGCCCAATCCTTGCCCTGGAGAGGATCACTTTCTCCTCATAGGCATGGAATTGGGCAGGGTGGCGGGGTGTGTAGAGAGTAAACATAAAAAGAAAGGAAATGTTATGGTGCAGTAGAAGGTCAGCATTCTACAGGGATGAAAACAGAGCTCAGTAAGAGGCGCTGGGAGTGCCAGGGCCAAGGGATTGGGAGAGTGTAGTTTTAAACAAATCAAATTGGTGTTGGTAAGCTGCATTGAGAAGCTGATATTTGGGCGGAGACTAGAAAGCAGTAAGGGGTTAGTAATGTGACTATCTGAAGGAAGAGCTTCCCAGGCAGAGGGCACAGCCAGTTCAAAAGCCTCCAACAACGTGCCTGGCATTGAGGAGGAACAGGGAAGAGGCTGTCGTGGGCCCAGTGGAGGGGGTGGAAGTAGAAGTAGCAGTGCATGAGGTCCAGGAGGTAAGAGCTAGAAGGACGGAGACCTCATGGGCCATTGAAGGGCTTAGCTTTAATTATAAGCGAAATGAGGAACTCATTGGAGCATTTTGAACATAGAAGTGACACACTGTGACTTAAATTTCTAGAAGATCATTGGCCACTTTGTTAAAGTAGACTTTAGAGAAACAAGGGCACAGGCAAGCAGGGAGACTAGTTAGGAGATGATTACAGTTGCTCATATTAGAGACACTGATGGCTTAGACTACAGTGGTGTCAGTGGAAGTGTCAGAAACAGTCAGATTCTGGATCTACTTCTAAGGAAAAGTCAATGAGATTTTCCTAATACATTGAATGGCTAAAAATAGAGGCATCAAGGATGACACCCAAATTTTTGGTCTGAGCAACTGGTAGGATATGGTTGCCATTAACTAAGATGAGAGAGACTATCTGCAAGTTTAGGAGGAAAGATCAAGAGATTGGTTATAGACATGATAAGCTGAGATGTCATTTAGACATCTAAATGACCGTGTGGATAGGTAGTTAGATACACAAGATTGGAGTTCAGCGGGGAGCTCCAGGCTAAGTGTATACTTTGGAAGTCATCAACATATAGATGGTATTTTAGGTCATGAGACTGGATGAGATCCCCAAGGAAGTCAGTGAAGATGGGGGTGAGAAGAGGACCAAGGGCTGAGCCTTAGGCACTTTAAGAGGTCAGGGAGAGGAGGAGGATCTCCATAGGTAACTGAGGACGAGTGGTCAGAGAGGTAGAAGGGCTGAGAGAAGACAGGAAAGAAAGTATTTCCAGGAGGAGGGAGTTGTCAGCTTGTTAGTATGTCGAGTAAGCAAAAACCTGAAAGTCCATCATTTGATTTAGCCAAATGGAAGTCACTGATGACCGTGACAGGAGTTGTTTTATTAGGCTGGGGATGGGGGCACAAAAGGCTGCTTGGAGCAAGCCTTAGAGAGCAGGGAAGGAGAGGAGTTGGAGACAATGTGTATAGAACACACTTCA
Organism: Rhinopithecus bieti; assembly: GCF_001698545.2. Taxonomy (NCBI): domain Eukaryota; kingdom Metazoa; phylum Chordata; class Mammalia; order Primates; family Cercopithecidae; genus Rhinopithecus; species Rhinopithecus bieti. Next base: position 187,614 of record NW_016807704.1, read on the forward strand.
GAGTTTCTATATAGACAGGATCAGAAAAATGAGTGGTAGCTAAGGGAGAGAGTGGAGTCATGAGGGATTTTTTGAGCTGAGAGATGACAGCATGTTTACAAGCTGCTAGTAATGAAGAAAAAGATGATGGAGGAAAGGGGTGTGAGTTGCTGGAGGGATGTCTTTGAGTAGGTGAGAGCAGAGTGATTTAGTGCACTTTGGAGGGGTTCACCTGAGACAGAAGCAAGGGTGGTTCCACCCCAGAAATGGAGATGGAGAAGACCTGAGCATGGACTCAGGTATGGTTGGTGGGCAGTTGTGGCAGGAATTCCTGCTAACTTTTCTTCTGCTCACATGACTTTTTCAATTTAGGGAGTCTCAGTTACTTTATTCTCTCTTTCTGTCTTATGATCATCATGATAGAGAATTAATACACAAAGACCAGAGGGATTTTGGAGTAAAAATCTGGTGTTGATAAGGGAAACATACGGAAACATGACAAGAGCTTATAATAGTCCCATTGGGAACATTTCCCAATACTGTTGGAGTGTGACAGGCTCCGTCCAGACACAATGTCCTGAAAGTTGAGTTCTTATTTGTTTCATGAGAGTCTGATACCCCATCAGGAGGTATTTAATAGGTACTGTCATTAAAAAAGAAAGCAGAGAGAAAGAAAAGGTGAGGGGGGAGACTAATGTTCTTGTCCCTTTCTCCTCTAGAGCCCAGGAGAAGATTGTTACATTCAAAATGTTTATCACTCAGTTGAGTCTGGCAGTGTTTGATGACCTCACCCACCACAAAGCATCACCTGAGCTTCTGAGACTCACACTGGACAATGTTTTTCTCTGCATGGCCCCGGGAGCTGGTCCCCTCCCTGGGGAAGAACCTGCGGCTGCGTTGTTTGAACTTTACTGTGTGGAGATCTGCTGTGGGGACCTGCAGCTAGACAACCAGCTTTATAACAAGTCCAATTTCCACTTTGCTGTCTTAGTCTGCCAGGGAGAAAAAGCAGAACCCATTCAGTGTTCTAAAATGCAGAGTCTCCTCATATCTAACAAAGAGCTGGAAGAATACAAGGAAAACTGTTTTATCAAACTTCGCATCACCTTAAATGAAGGCAAGAGCATCCTCTGTGATATTAACGAGTTCAGCTTTGAATTAAAACCTGCTCGGTTGTATGTGGAAGACACATTTGTATACTACATCAAGACTTTGTTTGACACTTACCTTCCTAACAGCAGGTTGGCTGGTCACTCCACGCACCTCTCTGGGGGTAAACAGATGTTGCCCGTGCAGGTCACACAGCACGCCAGGGCCTTGGTGAATCCTGTGAAGTTACGGAAACTGGTGATCCAGCCAGTGAATTTGCTCGTCAGCATCCATGCTTCCCTCAAGCTGTACATAGCCTCAGACCACACTCCTCTCTCCTTCTCGGTGTTTGAAAGGGGACCTATCTTCACCACTGCGAGGCAGCTTGTGCACGCCCTGGCAATGCACTATGCCGCCGGGGCCCTTTTCAGAGCAGGTAAGAACACAAGCTGAGGGTCTGTGATGAGCTAGAGCCTGGGCAGAAATGACACACTTGGGAGTAGCACCTCATTTCAAGACCTAAAGAAGCAGTTGGCGAGAGGTAACACACCTGAGCTTTACAGTCACACACAACTGGATCTAAATCTAGAGTCTGCCACTGTTAGCTGTAAGACTTTGGGCAAGTTATTGAACCTTCTTCCTGAGTCTCCATTTCCTCATCGATAAAATGGCTTTGAAGATTTCTGAGAGGATCAGATGAAAGTATGTGAGGTATCCAGCATTTTGCTTGCCACTTAATTAACATTCAAGCAGTAGTAGCTGTTCTGTAAGTTAGAATTTTAGTTCAGTTTAGCAAACACTTTTTTTTAGCACCTTGCAGGCACAGAGCCCTTTCTTAGCAGCCTAGAGCAACCAGGAAAACTAGCCCAGGTCTTCAGTCCCTGGGCCTAAAAGAAGTCCAGTTCTTGTTTATTAGTTTTCTTCATTGCTATTCACGAATAGCAGTAGGTGAGAAATTCAGAGGATTTGTGTGCTCGTAAGATGCACATTGAGCCCTCTATCTATCCAGTGCGGTACTGCCTGTCTAGACAGCTGGCAAAGGGAAGGCTGTGAGTGTGTCAGCCTCTCCATAGACCTGAGCTCAAAGAGAAGGAATGGCCCTTCCACTCTCTGGGGCCAGGCAAGTGGCCTCTTGCAGGCTGAGGGCTGCTGTTTCTCAGGGACTCAGTGGGAAAGGTAAGGATTCCTTCAGTCTGGCTGGAAAAGTCTGCAGGGGCTGGCTTGAACATGCATACAAAATTTTGTAGAGGGACTACTGTGTCCTAGAGACTGGTGGGTAGTGGGCGCAGTGGCTCATACCTGTAATCCCAGCACTTTGGGAGGCTGAGGTGGGAGGATCACTGGAGCACGGGAGTTCAAGACCAGCTTGGCCAATTGGTGAAACCTCATCTCTACCAAAAATTAAAGTTAAAAAATTACCCAGGTGTGGTGTCGTACACCTGTAGTCCCAGCTACTATGGAGGCTGAGGTGGGAGGATTGCTCGAGCCAGGACTTTGAGGCTACAGTGAGCTATGATCACATCACTGCACTCCAGCCTGGGTGACAGAGCGAGACCTTGTCCCAAAAAATAAAGATTGAGTGGTGGGAACCATGTGGTCTTCAGGGTACATTATGGTAATCAGCATCACAGTGTGTGTTCCTGAGCCAAGTTCACTCTAAAGCAGTTTTAGTTTGATCATTGGGCTCCCAGAAATTCAAGCAAAGAATAGCATCCAGAGTTAGCCTTGTCAGCCCTTTCCAATAAAAAACATGGAAATCTTACTTTCTGAAAGTAACAGAGGAGAAGAGGAGAGAGCCTTTGTTGTATCCTCTTTGTAAAGCTGTACTTTGTGAATGCATTCCCATATCAGATTAAGATTGTAGCAGTAAACGACCTGTGTTATTGCCATATTGGTCAGATTACATTTTCTCCGTAATGAAATTCATAGGCTTAGGGTTATCTAGACTCTTTTATAAAAGATAACAACAAGATCAGGGAGAGGGTCCTGCCAGACCTGTTGTCGTGATAGCTTGCACAACAATGAAGAAAACATTTCCTTCTTGCTAAAACTTATTTAAAATAAGCAGTTCACATTTCAAATTTAACAGATGGATGTATTTATAAACAATTCCAGAAACTTTCCCTTCAGGCAGTTTTTGCTTTTTCACATAAGAAGCAGGCACGTAGGTTACTGAGCTCCAATCTGAGGCCTGGCAGGGATGAAGGCTCCCATTCAGTCTCTGCACAACGCAGCAGTGCAGTAAGCAGCAGGGAAACTCTACTTGTGGCACCAAGTAACGGGCCGTGCAGCCCGTGTGCTAAAAACGAGCTCTTTCTTTTGGTTTATATTTTTAATAAGCTTTCACAAGAACATTCTATTTGAATTTTATATAATTCACCTAAAAATCCTCTAAGCTGCCATTCCAATCTCACTGTATACCAACATAAGGGATTCTAATATAGAGGGTCAAGTTTTCAGAGCCTGTTGGAAAGTCTGTTACTAAAAATCTAGGGACAATCTGAAGATCATCTGGAAGAAAGCAGTGATTGCAGGAGTAGGAAATGGGAAGATGCTGGAGGCTCCAGACTCCCAGGTTATCCTTGTCGAGGGAAGGGAGAGAGCTGGCTGTGGGTGGGCAACGCCCACCCACATCTCACTTGGGTCAGAGTACCCCTGCCTGTCATGGAAAACACCCTTACCTCATTTCTAGGGAAGTTGTGGTATCAACTTGAAGAGATTTTAAAAATAAACAGGCCAGGCGCAGTGGCTCATGCCTGTAATCCCAGCACTTTGGGAGGCTGAGGTGGACAAATTGCCTGTGCTCAGGAGTTCGAGACCAGCTTGGGCAACACGGTGAAACCCCGTCTCTACCAAAATACAAAAAATTAGCCGGGCATGGGGGCATGCGCCTGTAGTCCCAGCTACTTGGGAGGCTGAGGCAGGTGAATTGCTTGAACCCGGGTGGTGGAGGTTGCAGTGAGCCAAGATCGCACCACTGCACTCCAACCTGGGCAACAGAGCAAGACTCCATTTCCAAAAACATAAAAAATATTAAAAAATTAAACAACTAAAAAAGGTAGGGGTAGGAGAGGCAGAATGAAAATAAATAGTAATTGGAAATCAGTAACTGACCCTGTCTGAAGGAATGCATGTGGTCTTTATCCTGAGGCCCCTCTCTAACCCAAAGGTTTAGTTTGATACAAGCCAGGCAGACTCCCTTCTTCAACACAATTTTCAAATGACCGAGCAAAAGATAGATTTGCTATTGGAGGACAATAAAGGAGTACCTTTGGATCTGTCTGCCCTTTCCTGTCCAGCTCAGATGCCACTGAGATGTAGCTCTGGCCTACACATAGCCCTTCTATCAGGCAGTGGCTTCAGGCTTCAAGGATTCCAACCCCACCACAGGGGAGGACCTGCCACTGGCAGGAGGAGGCCAAGGCAGATTCCCACTCCCTCTCTGCACCCGTGGCACCAAACTGAACAGGCCTGTCATGGGGGACACTGCTTGGCCATAGCTACTCTCTTTTCTTTTATACATGGACTCATTGGAGAGATGGGGAAATAAGATGTTTCTAGACCAACCTTTTGCCGTTAGGTACACCCTTACAGCCATTCAGGGCTAAAGGGAATCTGCTGTTTCTTTACCTCCAGAGAAGGCCCTCCATGGAGGAATATTCCACAGCCTCCTTAGCTCCCTTGCCTACTCTTTGCAGCCTGAGCTCACAGAAGGAAGAGGTGGGTGGGCTTCGGAATTAGGAAAACCTGGGTTGGAAACCCAGCCCACAGGTGGATCATCCAGGGGACTGTGAGCAGTTGGCTTAGTCTCCAAGCCTCAGTCTCCCCCTTTTCCTGCCTGTGAGGCCATGGAAGCAGTACCACCATGTTGCATTCACCTCTGCCTCCTGTGCCTGGTCCATTCCCTGACCCAGGCAGCAGCTCAGTCACCAGCTAACCTGCACTGATTTGAAGGGAGAGAATACTTTTCTTGCAGTTACTGTGAGAATTAAATGTGTTGAATGCCTGGCATCCATAGGGCCTCTCATTTGTAATCTTTATCTTCCAGAAATTATTCCCTCCTTTGCCCTAAGCCCTAGTGTTATCCGAATGTTCCAGAGAAGGGAGGAGGGCTCAAAATTTAAGAACGTCCCTCTCTTCATGGGCTAGGCATGGGATTCTTCGGGACCTTGGCTGTTGTACCCTCACCTTCCCGATCCCCTCAGATCACTGAGCTGAGGATCTCTGTCACAGGACTGCCCTCCTCTTCAGAGCCTGCTGGTGAAGGAGGGATGGCTCCCACCCAGTCCTGTCCCCACAGCCTTCCCATTGCCAGGCTCTGAGCACCAAGCTGGGGAGGTTGGTGGCTTCCCAGAGAAAGCTGTCTTTTCAGACTCCTCCTCTCCTGGCCCTCACTTGCCCCTCCAATTTTTGGGGCCTACATCCCCAAATCCCCACCCCAGGGAGCCAAGGTAAGGGCAGCGCCTGTGGGACTCCACACATAGCCACGTTCCCATGGGGCAGCAGCGGCTGCGTGGCAGGCCAGCCCAAGCTTCAGGAGGAAAGCAGATCCAAAGCTGCCCTCCTGGGACATGCACAGGTGAACACTCCCTTCTCACTAACCTCATCAGAATGTCCCTGTCACAGAGTTCAAGACCAGCCTGGCCTACATGGTGAATCCCCATCTCTACTAAAAATACAAAAATAAATAAATAAATAAAGCCAGGCGTGGTGGCATGTGCCTGTAATCCCAGCTACTTGGGAGGCTGAGGCAGGAGAATCGCTTGAACCCAGGAGTCAGAGGTTGCAGTGAGCCGAGACCACACCACTGCACTCCAGCCTGGGTGAAAGAGTGAGACTCGATCTCAAAAAAAAAAAAAAAAAAAACAGTCCTTGTTGCCAGGGTTTACATAACCGGAGCTGGGATTGAAGGGTCCAAGACATTTGTCTGGCTCTAGCTCTGCTCCAAAGGGAAGCACTCAACTCAGTAGGATTGGGAAAGATTAAAAACAACCCCTCCATTCTTGTCAGAAGTTTGCATCCCCTTTGCAACACAACATTGAGCATCTGGCCACCCCCGACCAGGCATCTCCTCCTATCCTGGTGCCTCCTCTGTCCCGGGGAGGCTTTAGAGGGAACCTCCCGCCTGCAAACACCTGCAGCCCAAGAAGGAGCCCTTCCTCAGGTGGTGGCAGAGTGCGTCCCCAGCACATGGACCCCTGTTAGCAGGAATATGGGAGGCTCGGGCAAGGCAGTTATATTAAAGCCATTTGTGGGGCCATCAGGGGATCACTTTGATTTATAAAGTATGAAAGCTTGCCATTTATGAATTCACAGGGAATGACTTATTTCCCTTATTTTCTTCCAAAGAAATGGATTACTTTCCCAATTCTAGTGTGAAAAAATGAATTGCAGGGGAAATGGGTCACTTTTTCACAAATGTTGAAAGTTCTGCATTTGAGGTTTCAATCACTCCTTCCCTCTGGTCCATTGCAGGCTGGGTAGTTGGGTCTCTGGAGATTCTTGGCAGCCCTGCAAGCCTGGTAAGAAGCATCGGGAACGGCGTCGCCGACTTCTTCAGGCTTCCGTACGAGGGGCTGACCCGGGGCCCCGGAGCCTTCGTGAGTGGCGTCTCCAGAGGGACCACATCGTTTGTAAAGCACATCTCCAAAGGTAGTGGTTTCCGTTCCTTGCATAATGCCTTTACTCCTTCCCTGTCTGTTTTTTTTTTTTTCTTTTCTTTTTTTTTTTTTTTAAGAATGTGCATTCAGATTGCCTCTGGCTTTGGCCTGTTAGCTTGCAGTTAGTTTGGATTTGTAACAAAGCTCATATATAATGTCTTATGTTTTGAACAGATCAGTACTTGCCTGTGGTGTGTGAAAATGTTTCAGAAACTTCAGAATTTTAAGCCTCCCATTGGGAAAACAAGGATTGGCTCAACTGTTATTCCATGTGATAAACACAGAAATATTAAAGGTGTTCAGGATTTCTGCTAAACATCAGAAACCCTATACTGTGTTGCCTCCATATTTTTTTAAATGTAGATACAGTTGTCATAACTTTCTGAAGGATATGGATACATTCTGACATGGAAGCAGATTTCGGGGTGAAACAGCCAACTTTTCTCTAGCACGCCACGTAAACAGTGCCATCTTGCGGCCCAGACAGGTCATCGGGCACGGAGGCCAAAGTGGTTCCCACAAGGACAGTGTTTTAGTTTTATCTGTGTGTGTTTGCTTGATGTTATTTTGGTCAGCTTGGCAGAGACTTGGGAACTAACAAGGGCCATCTGAGTCCCCTTTTCTTCTCAGTGGGAGGCAAGGAAAACAGGGCAAAGGGCTTCTTCCCGTAAAAGGCATCTGACCATAGGCCATAGGACAGGTTGTGGAAGTCTCTGTAAGGCACAAAAGAAGACTTGATCCTGAAATAGGAGAATCCGTGATCCATAGAGGGGGTGAGGGACTATGGGTGGGAGGGCTGGCAAGAGAACAGCCAGAGTCATAAAAACAAATTCCACGGACAATGAAAAGGACACTCCCCCAGGCCTCAAATCATCTGGGAGGCCTGGGGGCTGAGCTGCAGAAATCCACCCCAGGAGTCACTGGCAGACTGCTCACTCTTGACACTGGAATCTCTGTGGTTCTGTTGTTTTTATGTTAAAATAAGACAACCAACACCTGCTAAATTGAACCTCAGCGGTATTTTCAGCCTACTGACTCACTGAATGTTTTTTACACTTGTTCTCTTATTCTCTTAGCAAAATCTGTTTGGTTTGTTGGCATCCCTATGTGTGTGCACGCACGCAGATATTTTTCTCTTCAGATTACTGGTAAAGATGCAGCTGCAAAAACGACATTGAGCATTTCTTCCTGAAACTGGACCTGCAATAACAGATGAGCTAGTTTGTTAGCGTCCAGATCTGTACATGAAAGTCGCTCAGTTTTGCTCACTGAAATGTGTGCAGACCTGCTAGAGGAATTGTGGCTGTTGTGACCAAATGCTAAAACAGCCTTAGGAAAACCAGACAGATTCACGGCTCTCACATGATTTACTCCTTTTATTCCCCTCACTGTTTTTTCAGTTAATATCCTGAATATCAAAATTGCACGTATTCTCCATGGCACAATAATTACATCCTCAGAATGGCAAATGATAAGGTTTAGTATCTCCCCCTTTGTTATTACTGAAGTTATAGGGAGGGAATAAAATTTATTCCTAAAGTTGAAATATTTTATCATCTTTCTAAAACTTAGCAACGTAACTTTACCCTTTAAAATCAGAGCGGGCAGATTTTAACCTTCAAAATTGGGCCTCAATGAAGGCATCAATACTGTTTTAACCAAACCTTGACAAATTCAATTATAGTGAAGGATAGTTTCATGTGAAACTCTAGGCTGCTCTCTGGCACCTGTGATTCTTACCCTTTGAAGAGTGTCATCACCCCTGTGGGCAAGTGTTCCTCTTTACCTCATCTTCTTTTTAATTTTATTGTGTCTTATTTGAGATAAGATCTCACTCTGCCACCCAGGCTGGAGTGCAGTGGTGCAACTGCAGCTCACTGCAGCCTTGACGTCCTGGGCTCAGGCAATCCTCCCAACTCAGCCTCCTGAGTAGCTGAGACTACAGGTGTGCACTACCACACCCAGCTAATTTTTTAACTTTTCATAGAGACAGGGTTTTGCCATGTTGCCCAGGCTGGTCTCGAACTGCTAGGCTCAAGCAATCCTCCTGTCTTGGCCTCCCACAGTGCTGGGATTACAGGCGTGAGCCACCACCCCAATTGTTTACCTCTTAAGACTCTTTCTTCAAATTCCCTGAGAGGAAGCCACCATCACTTGCCCTGGGCATGTCCAGGAGGGCCCACAAGTGCGCCCGCTGCCTCTGAAACTACTGCCTTGGGGTCCCTCATGTATGTGACAAGGAAGCTAACCCCATGCTCTTGTTCCTTCAGGTACCCTCACATCCATCACCAACCTGGCCACAAGCCTGGCCCGGAACATGGACCGGCTCTCACTGGATGAGGAGCACTACAACCGGCAGGAGGAGTGGCGGCGGCAGCTCCCCGAGAGCCTGGGCGAGGGGCTTCGACAGGGCCTGTCCCGGCTGGGCATCAGCCTGCTTGGTAAGGGGCTGCGGGGCCTCCCACCTGTCTGCAATCCAGCAGACTGAGGTGCAGGGTCTCCCAGGACTGGGCAACCTCGCCTTCTGCCTGGGGATGACCGGGAAATGCTCAGAGAAGCTAAGGCACTTGCTCTGAGTTCTGCAGTGCGTCCCGCTGAGGGCTCACCTGCACAGCAGCACATGCAGCACCTGTGTTTTCTTTGTGTATGAAATGTATCTTGGGCCTCACTAAAGTTCTTAAAAGAAATCCTAATTTGATAGGACCCGCTCTAAGCATAGTGGTGTCTGCACGAGGACAGCAGCATCCAGCTGTTTGCTTTCTGAAGAATATGATAGGCAACCCTTCCGAAGCACTGGCTCCCTCACTCCCACACATGCTGAGCCGCTTCTTTTGTTTGAGAAGCACTAGAGCAACATGCAAATGTCATGTAAACTTCAGTGAGGAGCCCACTTTGTCCTTTTACTTTTTTGAGATCAGCCTGACTCAGAGCAATTATTGTTTGTAGAGCAGCCAGATGGTATAGAGGTGAAGATTGCTATGCATATTTCAAAATATTACAAATGTTTGAAAATAAGTTGCTTTAAAAAAATCTATAAAAAGGAAGCTTCAGAGCTAAAAGCTTGCAGGGCAAGATTTTCAAGGATTTTTTTGTTTATTTGTTTGCAAAGGAATTTAAAACTGTATTGTTTGGCAATGTGCCTGTCCTGCATCTGAGGAAGTGTGCGCCTCCCAGAGATCAAAGTCACCCAAAGCAGTGCAGAGCAAAGGGTAGAAAAGATGAGTTTGAAAGGACTTGCCCTCTCTCTGATCTTCAGTTCTCTACATAACTCCTCGATTGGCAACTGCAGCCAGCTGAGGCTCTGGGAGGAAGTGGTAAAATGGTACAAGTTCAGGTTAAGTTGCTAGAAATTATACAGGTAAAAACATTCAGTGGTGTGGGGCACGTCATATGTGGAAACTGGGAAGCTGGTGACCTGTGATAAACAAGCTGGGTAAAGGAGCAACATTCTTGCTTAACTCAGTAACCCAAAGGTGATGGTGACTCCTTTGGGGAAGGCGGTGTGGCAGGGGACCCTGCCCTCAGAAGCCCCAGACCTCAGGCTAGGGTGTCAAAGTCCTTTCTTTGTGACCTCAGAGAAGTTCTTTTCTGAACCTGAGTTTTTCTTTTGTATATTGGGCCTGGTGATACCATTGTTAGAAGTAACAGTGGTAGTTATATGACAGCCACCATGCTCATGTTTGGTAAACAGCACCTATCATTATCATAGTATGGTAGCAAATGAACTATAAGAGTTGCCTGGTTTCCAAGAGTGTCTCCGCAAAAAGAAACATCTGAGCAATGGCAGGAATATTTTCACTTAATCTAATGGATTAAGTGGCTGTAACCAGAGGAAGTGACAATGAGGTTATATTGAGGATCTCAAGGTCATTGTTTTGCAACTCTGGACCTGTTGATGCTATTAATTAGAGGCTTAAGTACCACTACTCTGGGGTTGAGAGCTTCCCTGTCTCCAGCCCAGCCCCTCTGAGAGACAGAGAGCCCGACCCACCCACCCCTGGGCTGGCTGGTGTGTGGCTGTCTCCACCCCAAACCCGACTCCCTTCCCGCCCAAGGGTTCCAGTCTCTTCCCACTCAGAGAAGCCCCAGCCAATGCTCCGTTTTCAGTGTGTAAGATTGTACCTGATGGGAAAAATCAGTTGTGTGAGGAGTCAAGAATCTGTCCCGATAAGGTCATCTTTCTGGGCGTGGGTCCTGTTGACAGGGTAAGTCATAATGCTCTGATCTTTGCTGTAGTCATTGTGTCTTGCATATCTTTATCCATGTGAGGGAATTCATTTTTGGAAAGTGCAGTGGGCTCATGGGGTCTTTGTGCATATCTGCTAATTTCCAGAAGATTATTAATTCTTGGGGTAACATAAACCTCCTCTGTAGATGCTGGCTGCACCTGCCAACACTGGCCGGCCCCATTCCCAGCCCAGCCCACACCCTGAGCAGTGTGTCCATGTCTGGACTCTGCAGAGTTCACAGTGGGCATCTCAAGCTTGGCTCAAACCAGCTTCCTTTCCTGTAAGACTTCAAAAGAGCCTTTGTTTCATGTAATTGTTGAGTTATCTCAAAATGTCTGGTCTTAGAACCACCAAGTGTGTGGCAAGAAGAAGAAAGAGGAGAGTACAACAAACTGAATCTCCTCACTTTGGAAAGTTATAGATTGGCCACCGTTTAATTCTTCCCCAGAAATGGTGTTTGAAATTGCCATATACAATGCAGTGCCTAATTGAAGTTACAGCCATTATCACATAATAATTTGAAACCCAGGCCGGGCACATGGCTCACACTTGTAATCCCAGCACTTTGGGAAGCCAAAGCAAGTGGCTTGCTTGAGCTTAGGAGTTCGAGATCAGCCTGGGCAATGTGGCAAAACCCCATCTCTACAAAAATAAAATGAAATACAAAAATTAGCCAGGCATGGTGGCACATGCCTTTGGGCCCAGCTACTCAGGAGGCTGAGGTGGATTGCTTGAGCCCAGGTCAAGGCTGGAGTGAGCTGAGATTGCACCACTGCACTCCAGTCTGGTGGACAGAGTGAGACCTTGTCTCAAAATAATGACAGTAATAATAATAGTTTTAAACCCATGCCAGTGAAATATTCTAGTTGCTCAGTTTCTTCAAAAAGACAGAAACGTCAAGGACCCAGTTCATAAAAATATATTAAAGGAAAAGTTTAGAGTTGGCAAAGCATTTTCAAAGGTGTCATCTTATTTGATCTTCACAACCCTTCACAACTTCACAACCCTTCACAGCTTCACAACTTTGGATGAGGTAAAGTGACTTAGCCAGGTCAAACCTCCAGCAGGGACAGGAGCCCGGGCCTTTCCACCATGTCGCCTACTCCTGTGGAGCTCCAGGCCTGGAAACCATAAGGATGTGGGGAGATTGAACAATTTCAAGTTCCAGTGTAGGAAAAACACATTTCCCCCAAATGTTTATGGGTTCAGGAGGCCTTCTTGACTCTGCTTCACCCTCATGGGAACCCTATGGAGCATTATGAGGCCCTTGAAAATTAAAGCAAGTCTTTAATTTACGCCCAGCCGCACTGCCCCAGGTCAGCAGGGAAAAGTGTCTGCTGGCTGAGAGATGCCGCCGAGGCTTTTGGATGAGCTCCATGACAGTTTTCCAAAAGCAACGGCTTTTGGAAAAACTGTTTAGCCTGCAGTATTGGCATCAGCCTTGCCCACATTTACCAGATCTGTTCCCCAACACCCACACTTTCTACTACACTCTGGAGCCTGCACTGAGAAAGGATATGCAGCTCCGCATCACAACTGCATTCTGCATTTCCTCCCAGACCTGATGCCTTCTCATGAACACCAAAGTCAGGATGTCAAGAATTGCTCCTCTGACTCCCACTTCTTTTGGGATGCTTCCTGGTTTGTGACACACTGCTGGATTCCCCAGAGACCACCTCCTCTCTCTTCATGGGCACTCTTAGCTATACCATCTGGAATCCCAACAAAACAGGCCTCCGCCAGGTGAATCAGAAAAGTCCCCTCCGAGGGAGTGACTCAAGAGTTGCATATCCCAAGAGACTGCCCTTAAGACCACCATCTGCCATTTACTGACTGGTGTGTATTATAGTCAGTGCGGAATTTAGGAATGACAGGCAAAGTGCTTCCTTGTTGGTTTGCTCATCTGTTCTGGTCAAAAAAGAAGCACTGAGCTGGAATGCGCAGTATACTCTATGCATCTCGTTTCTTTCTGGAATGGCGAGCTGTGGCGTGGTATACCATCTTATGCCTGTCCTTCTGATAGTGTGACAAAAAAATGCCAGAAACAAAATTACACCACATGGTAAAGGCAGCATCAAAATAGATGCATCACAAGGAACTTGCATAGCTCAGTGACCAAGTAGTTTCTGCCCAAGGCTTAGAAGCAAGTCACAGAAAGAGGTGAGGGAAGGTGTGGTGGTTTCCTGCTCCACAATGAAGGCCTTCCTCCTCCTCCACCTTCCAAGGCACAACAGGCAATAGCTCCTGTGTCCTGTGGGGTGCAGCACTCACTCAGTCCTGGAAACCCCTCCCAGGCACGCTCTTCTCTCTTCACTGGCTTCATCAGATCACAGCCATCTCCATGTGGCCGCCCACCCTGTGGGCCTAACGCCAGCAGACAAGTCTTGGGATCAGTTTCCACTCCTGAAAGCCTTCAAGCAGAGTTTGAGTCTGTGACAGTCCATAATTTACCAGTTGTGGGATTTACTTCAGAGGATATACTTCAGAGGAGAGCCATTCCAGGCTCTGAGAGAGGCTGCCTCTCTCAAAGCAGGGCTGCAGGGACCATGAAATGACTGCTGGTCTCTTAGCCTCTCTGTTCTCCAGCTTGTGAGCACAGAGGTAGATAAGGCACCTGGTGGCTGGTGAGGAGTTGGTGTGACAGGCCAGATTTCCCCCTCAAAGGTTTGCTGCTGAGCCCAGGGCAGGTGGTTCCACAGCTCCCTCTCTGACTCTCAGAATCTAACACCTTGTCATGGGACTCAGGCTTTCCACTTTTGGGGGGGCTGCCCAAATCGTCTTATCTGTCAAAGCCACAGTAACTGGAGCCTTCACTGTGGCCGGAGAAAACGGAGGAGCAGAACAGAGGGAGCTTCACTTGATACCTGCGTGCGATGGAGCAGCTGGCTGTCAGCACCCTGTGCGGGTGACTGCAGCTGGCCCCAGGCTCCACTCTTTGATTTGATGCTGTTCACTTTGATAATCTGCTGAGGTGACTGGAAGAGAAGACCCAGGGTTCCTCCCTGTCCCTCAGTGTGGCCACTCTGACTTCTGATCTTCCAAATGGAGTGGAGCGTCAATGGCAAATGAGGGGCGCCCCCAGCCGAACGCCAGGCCTGGCTAGCTGTGATGCTGAAAGAGTGACCCTCACTCTGGATAGCTGGGGTGGCCTGGGCCTGCCGGGAGCAGCTTCCTCTGCTCACTCTTGCCATTTCTGTATAAGGTTTGGCAGCACGACTCTAGGCTGGGAAACAGGCCTGTTGCCTCAGGTCATTCTGAATCTGTCAATGCATAAACTTAAATGTCTCTGTCAAAACCTAGAGGAAAGGAGTCCATGAAAAACATTCCCTTTACAATTGACGTGATGTGCACTAAAATTTCTACCAGGGATCAGAGCATTTTCATCAATCCTAGCAGTTTTGAGTTGAAAACAGAGAATTCTGTCAAGAATTGTAAAGAAATTTTCTTCTTTCTGAGTTAGGGAGCCCTCCACTCCATCATGAAAGAAAATCAGAATGGTGAGGCTTTTCTAGCTCTTATAGTTGGCCTCTCAAAACAGGAGTAGCAAAGGGGCCCTATCTACAGGACTGCCTGAGGGGCTCCTTTCATCTTAACTGCCTCAGGCTCAGTGCAGGAGATGGATGCCCTGTGCTACAGCTGTGGGAGCAGAGCCCCGAGGGGTTTTGGTCGCTATTCTAAGTGAAGAGTAAGTGGCCAAACCTCAATTCAAGTGAGAGAGAAAGGTTTTCCAAGATTGGCAAAGAGGAAGAGCCTGTTTTATAGATGGGATAAGCGAATCTCTTGGTGGTTAAGAGCTATGCTGTGACTCACACTCTCTGTACACTTAACAGCTGTGTGACCTTGGGAAAAACTCCTTAACCTCTGTGCCTCAGTGTCCACATTTGGATAAAAACAATGTCTGACTCCTGGGAATATGAGGATCAAATGATCTCATACAAATAAAGCTCTTAGCACAGTCCCCAGACCTAGTAAGCATTCCAGATAGATTACCTATAATCAAAATAATAATTACTGTATCAATAATTACTCTTAAGTATTAATACTACTAAATTATGATTGTTATGATTATTATTAAAAGTGGGGAGTTAGAAAGGGGCTTAACCCCTTCCAGTTTTTCATCCTCCTGAATCGGTGCAAATGTATTGGGCTGAACAGTCTTTCCCTGCTCCTGAGGAATTGTTAGCTCCTCTCTGTAAACTGTGTTGCCTGACTTCAGAGGAAAGATGTATGGATGACACTGAATAGCCTGACAGGTTTGTTAAATTCTGAACTAAACTTCACAGATCCTGACTGTGTGGACCAAACTCCATCTGAATATCATGCTTTGATGACAATAATAAATGTCTACTGCCCTTGGTGTACTTAGATAACTGGTAAATAAATGGGTAGTAAAGACCTTTATAATGAGGGTGGGGACTCATTTTCAACCCAGATAAAACTGTGTTCCAGATGGAGCCTTTCATTTTCCAAAAATTTTAAGCCTCTGTCCTTACTGAGGGCTTTTGTTATTCCAGGTGCAATCGCTGGTATAGTCGATCAGCCGATGCAGAACTTCCAGAAAACATCTGAGGCACATGCTTCAGCAGGACACAAGGCCAAGGGTGTCATCTCAGGTGTGGGGAAAGGAATCATGGGGGTGTTCACAAAGCCCATCGGAGGAGCTGCTGAGCTGGTGTCACAGACTGGTTACGGTAAGTTGGTGGAAAACCCATCAGGCCAACCCAGACGTTAGTGATTTGCATGATTATACCAAGGGTTCCCTAAGATAGTGTAACCTTTCACGTGGTAGAGGAGTAAAAGATAAATAAATAGTGGCTATCTTTCTTACCTCTCTATGCTTATTTACACAGAGTAGAATTTTACTACTAATAATAAAACCGTAAAATCAGGAAACCAGTTACTAGTTTCAGTCTATATGTCACAGAATCTTTTTACAGTACACCTGATAGACCAGTTTAGAGGTTGAGGGCAGAATGGAGAATACCACAGAGAAAAGAATTAACACTTTCTCCTATGAGAAATGTGGAAGGAGTGATAGGTTGTGGGAAGATAACTTTAAGAAGCAGTAGAGAATGAGACAAGAGTGTGGATGTGCACATGGATCTTTGGGTTTGGGGTGGCGTTCTCACCCACAGACACCATCCTGCTGCTCGCAGTCAGGCCGGGGCAGAAACAAAGGGTCTGCAACTAAAATCCCTTTCGCAAGCAGACAGCTGTGGAGTGCATGGGCGCACGGCACTACCTGCACTTGGATGGGCGTGCCAGGGCCTCTCCCCGTGCAACAGTGTGCACACGAGTAATGGGTGCCTGTGAAAGGAAGCACCTCCTCCCAGGCTTATTTTCTGCATTTGTGGCAGAGCACATTAAAGTGACTTTCTATAAACCTGTGGCTGGAACGGTTACCATTTTACCTAAAATTGGTGTCATCATTTTGGTCATGAAGCAGGCTGTCTAGCTAGTATCACAAACCACAGAAGCACCCTCCCGTTTGTCAGACATGTAAGCACACTGTGTCTGCATCCACATCTGGCCATAAAGCCCACGGGATGTGTTTCAAGGGAGGCATCCTGCTCCTCAGCAGGCCTGACAAGAGGCAGCTAGATCAGGGCATAAAAACAGCGTCTGAAAGGAAGGGAGTGGAGATGAATGAGTGCCCACACTTCAGGCAGCCATCCGGAAAGCATCCTTTAAGAGACCACACAGACGCCAGCATGTGTTCCTCTTCGCTTTCCCCTCCTCGCCCCCCTCATTTCCCTCTCCTTCTGTGAATGACATTTTCACTCACAGGGAAACTGACAGTAAGATGTGCTATAACCTGTAAGTGGGGAAAGTTAAACTCCCTTATGATACAGACTCCAGTGAGGTAAAGTCAAGTCATACCTCATAAATTCTTTTGGTTTTGAAAATGCCATTGTCCCTCACTGTGTTTCCCAGGGCTGAAGAATGCTCCCTTATGTAAGAAGATCTTACAGCAGAGCTTCACATGGCCTTTTTGGTTTCCCTCACTCTTGTAAAACTTTTATTACCGAACTGAAGGTTTTACAAACCACTAATTCTTAGTCTAATGACTGCATCGTTTATAAACATTTACAAGCCCTCAGAAAGCACACACGCTCTACCATCTTTGGTTCTGGAGAGTCTCTGTAAAGGCCTATGTGGCTGCTGCTGGGTGCCCTCACTTGGTGCTGGCACCAGGGAGAGCATGTCATAAACCAGAGGCCCCAAGCGCACTCATAAATGTACATGGATTCGTGTTTAACAGCTGAATTAAGTCACTTAGCATTTAAATAGTGTATCTAGGCAAAGGGTGTGCCTTTGTATGTATCTGTGTGTTTATTTTTTGACTAGCCTTAGCACAGATACAGAAGTATTAAGGAAGCTAACTAACAATCTAGACTTTTTTTTTTTAGACACAGGGTTTGCTGTCACCCAGGCTGGCATTTAGTGACACAATCATAGCTCACTGCAGCCTCCAACTCCTGGGCTCAAGTGATCCTCCCACCTCAGCCTCCGGAGTAGCTAGGACTACAGGCACGCACCACTATTTATTTTTTGTAGAGATGGGGGTTTCACTTTGTTTCCCAGGCTGGTCTCTAACTCCTTGACTCAAGCAGTCCTCCCACCTTGATTTGATCTCCCAGAGTTCTGGGATTACACGCATGAGCCACCATACCAGACCTAGCTAGACTTTTTTAACGTATCAATTACAAATGATGTCTAAGCTATTGTTCATGACCAGCTACTTTCAGTGTTTTTGCTTCCTCTAATTGCTGGTCTATGCTTGGACTGTGTAACACATTCATATTTTAATTTTCTAATGCAAGATCACCAAAGTTAAGAGCATTGTAATGTTTAAAGATGATCTATACACTTGCTTCCAAAGATGTGACATCACTTTGGATCTGTAACATTTTATGGATGGCTCTGAGCAGATGACATCATTGCAGCATGAAACTGTTTTCCAGAAAACAAGTAGTAAAACTCCCTTGCTTCTCTTACCACAGGTATTTTACATGGAGCTGGACTTTCTCAGCTTCCCAAACAGCGCTATCAGCCAAGTGATCTACATGCTGACCAGGCTCCAAACAGCCATGTCAAATATGTCTGGTAAAATTATTGAGATACTTGCTCAACTTTACATCCATACTGTATGTTAATAGCTCCTGGCTTGCTCTCAAGCTAATGGGCCACACTTCCAGGGAGCCCAGGAGTAGCCATTGTTGGCACTGGCATCTCAGGCAGCACAAGAGCACTGTAGAGGGACAGGAAGAGGCTGCCACTGCCAGGTTTGGGGCTAGCTGCCCAACTCCTCTGCTCCATACCTAACCACTCAAGGAAGGTCATACATTGGCAGAGAAGCCCAGTCTTGCTAGGGGGCCTGAGATTCCCTGTGGAATGAGCACTCTAATTAGAGGTGCTATTTCTAATGGGGAGAAAAGGAGCTAAGCAAAACCAAGGGAAATCTTTATTCCCAGGAGGAAGCAGGTTCTGTTAACCAGAATCGGTGTTTGAGAATTGACAATTACATTTCAAGCTAAAATGAGTAATTGGATTGGTGAGGGCCCTTTGCCCTTGGGGAGGTTGCCCCATTGGTAAATAATGAGCGCTGGTAAGTGACCATCTTTTCAAAGCTGGCCCCTGGCCTCACTTTTCTCCTTTTAAACAGGAAAATGCTTCAGTCTCTGGGCAGACCAGAAGTCCACATGGCCCTGGATGTGGTTTTGGTGAGGGGCTCAGGCC
The DNA here is from genome assembly GCF_001698545.2 of Rhinopithecus bieti. Taxonomy (NCBI): domain Eukaryota; kingdom Metazoa; phylum Chordata; class Mammalia; order Primates; family Cercopithecidae; genus Rhinopithecus; species Rhinopithecus bieti. The sequence goes on from NW_016807704.1 coordinate 206,311, forward strand.
AGGAGCATGAAGGGTGCTTGCTGCTGACATCAGAAGTGCTCTTCGTGGTGAGTGTCAGTGAGGACACACAGCAGCAGGCTTTCCCCGTCACAGAAATCGACTGTGCACAGGACAGCAAGCAGAACAGCCTACTCACAGTGCAGCTGAAGCAGCCAAGAGTGGCCTGTGATGTGGAGGTACGTTTCAGAAAACAGGGCAAACAAGACTAGCTGCCAGGGAGGTTTGAGTGGCTGCTGGAGACCAAGGAGAGCTGCTACCCAGAGAGGGAGTGTGGAGGCCGGAGGGGCACTGCAAAAGGGCACTGGGAAGCCCCCATCCAGATATGCACATGAGCCCTGTACAGGAGAGCCCAGCAGGCGGCCAGCAGGACTCAAGGTCTGGGGCTAAGTCACCATGTCAGCTGAACAAGGCCAATCTGGCTTGGCCGTCATGGGGCTGGGGTGCTCGATGGACAGGACAGTGGAGTTACAAAATGAGTGGGTTGGTACAGGAAGGGCCAGGATTGGGGCAGCAATTCCCAGCAACTGCTCCACAAAGGAGGCCCCCTGGTCTGAAAGCCTAAAGTCAGGTCCTTAACTGCCTGAGGACTCCAATTGGCCACAGGGTGTTGGAGGTCTGTGGGTGCTGGAGAGGACCACTGCAGGAGCAAGGGGCATCATGAAAAAAGACTCTCCACTCCGTCCCCTATCCCCAAACCTGGTGACTTCAAGGGTCAACATTTTGTGAGGTGGTCTCTCTCTCTCAAATCCACTGCTTTGTACTCTGTGGCTGTGTTCTTTCCCACAGGATGGTTTCCCACCCCGTAAGTACCATAGAATCCCCCCCTGGGGATGATACTTAAGGCTCTTAGGGCAGCTCCAGGCTGGCTCCTGGCCTGCATAATGTGGAACAGATGCGCAGGTAAGGCATACTGGGTGTCAGGAGTCAGAGCTGAGCCCCGACCAGAAAGACCCCAGCTTCCTGTAGTCCAGCCTAGGGTAAACAGGTGCACCCACTGGAAAACTGCTCTGTGTTCTTCCTCCTTGAATGATGGCCTGATCCATAAGACCCTAATTATTTACGTAAGAAACAGACATCTTTTTCCCACACAGCAAGATGGTGGTGGATCAGTGGCAAACTGGAGTCTGCAGGTCCTAACCTGGGCACTGAGTGGCCCCAGCAAAGGACAGCAAACCTGCCCCCAGTAGGTTCTGCTTGATCCTCCTTTCATTATTCTCTTCCTGCGATGGGGGCATGTATCTCCCTCACACCACTGTTTGGGTAAAATTATCTGAGAAGATGGAAAGCAGCCAACCACAACAACTCTAAGATTTCTCTAGTTTCTTGGATCATGATCATAGGCTTTAAGCTAGGGTTTGGCACCAGGACTACATTGCTCCTTCAAGTTGATGACTTTCTGGGAATAAACAGAGGTCAGATGTCCAGGCTGCCTTTATTAGATCTGCCAAAATCTTCTGATCAGTTGACAATAAAGCAGCAGTGATTTGGCAAGGGATAATATCATTACAATTAAGTCTTTAGTCCTTAATGAGAAACCTCCAAGGCCCTGTGACCATCATTATTCCTTAGCTGCTTGGGAAATATTTCAGATCTTAAACTATTGAGACTGGAGATTCTTTTGCTGTTGAACTGTCTTCAACTGTTGATCCTTCTCTCGTATTTTTGTTTGAGGCAGGTATTGTGGAGAATCATCATAGGCTGGAAGGAAACAGACCTCAGTTTCCCTAGGGGTTGAGATAGTATCTGGAGTCACCACTCCTAAAAGTTGACAAGATTATTGGGACTGTGGAATGAGGAAGCAGCACTGAAGCTCTGGATACCATTTTCAACACTGATTTTCCATTGCTGTCCAGGGCTGAAAGAGGGTTGGGATTAAGGAATGCCTAAAACAGAGGTGGGAAGACATGACTGAGAGCAGGAGCACTGTGCCTGCACAGCCAAGGCCAGGCACTGGCTGGAAGGTGGATGGGCCAGTGCACCTTCAGCCTCCACATTCTGCTTTTTCTATTCCACTTTCTCTCTCATTAATATTCCTATTAATGACTTCATAGGAATAACTGCTGCCATAATCCTGTGTCTGTAACCCCAACCTCTCCTACTCACCCCTAAGAAAACTCAAGCTGCAGAGCATCTTTTGAGACTAAACCCTCCCAACTGCTGTCATCCGGAGTATTTTCAACATGAGTGGGTGGGGGAGGGTAGCCAGCAGTGCTGTCTTCTCAGGGAGCTTTCTTGAGCTTTTAGTGCATCCCAACATAATCCACAGACATAAGGAAGCCTGTCTGCTGTGAACACTTCCAGTGAAGACTAAAAGCAGTATTTTAAGATCTTCTATAAATGACTTTCTGGTTTTTAGCTTTTGCCTTAGATGCTAGGAAACACAGTTCCTTTGAATTTTGGAAGGAATTAATTTGTAGATGACATCATGCAGTACATTTAAATATGGCAGGATTGAGATTTTTTTTTTAAGTCAGCATTTGCTTTTCTTGGTTAAATGCAACCAGTTTAGGGGTAATAATTGCTTAATATGCTTGGCACATTATTGAAATCCCTTATGAGAGGCTCAAAATGAGTCAGAAGGTCAATTTATTCCTTGGCTGGGTTCCTTTCACAACACGGGTTTTCCTGTGCTGCTGTTCAGGAGGAGCAATTAAAACTTTTTGTGTATTCAAAGCTTTCCAGCTGAATTCTGGCCCCATCAAATGATATCAGAGCTCTGGCTTTTGCCTGGTGGTGCAGAGCTTTCATCTGTGAATCTTTGGGGACCGTTTTTCCCCAAGCTTAAAAACACAAGATCCAAACTCTAAGGGACTCCTTACTTATTTCTCTAGCAAGCCCCTTTACTATCTCTGTGCCATCACACGGACTTTCTCCAGCTGTTAAGACACTTTGATAGCATTGTTACTGGACCACACACAGAACTAGAAAGTCTTTACATTACCATTTCTTCCAGAGTAGTCTTGCCAATGTTCAGTAGGCAAAAACCACAGAAAGTTTGGTGGCTACCTGAGATTCACAAATTAGTGGCTTACAACTGCAAACTTCCCACTCCACTTGATCTACACACTAGATAGCTAAAGGACTTCAGGGTGGGAAGAATTTACAGCTTCAGCTGCCTTTGAATGATCTGATGAGCGCTTTCTCAGAAAATCTCACTGAAGAACCTAGTATATCTCAGTTCTATTTGTGTTCCACTGAAGATGCGCCAGACTTTTATGAACCATAAATGTAGTTTGCATCCTTTTTTCCATAAAAATTTCCCCTTCCACTGCCCAGTTTTTCTATTTTCTCTGGCTTTAAATCCTAGGATTTATAAAAGCAGAAAATGTTACAGTTCAAAAGGTTTTTTAATGCTCTGTCCAAAGCCACTGGTTTGAAAGAGGTGTTCTCCACTTTAAGATGTTCTATCTGAAGAGGTTTGGGGAGCTAGGCAAACAGAGCTTTTATTTCAGTGCTGAGTTTAATGTTGAATAGATTTATGTGGAGGAAAGATTTTTCTCCTTTTTTCTTGGGCTGGTTGCTACAGAGCAATGACAGATGTTTTAATGGTTAGTGAGTAGAATGTTATCAAATCGTCAACTTCAAACATGGGAATTTTACACAATACCAAATGCTTATTCAAAGGAGGCTGTCCTAAGTCTCATGCACAACTTTTGTTACACTGCTAAAATTGCATTGTTATCATTGCCGTATCTCAGAGGAAAAAAGGAAACATTTTGGATTAATGGCTTTAATAGATGACCTAAAAGGCATAATGTACAAATATATCAAGGCAAAAGAACTAATTTTGTTCTGGAACTCTCATAAGGGTCTGGCAACTAATCTTTATTTTTGGATCCTAGGTAGATGGAGTCCGAGAGAGACTGTCAGAGCAACAGTACAACAGACTTGTGGACTACATCACAAAGACATCTTGTCACCTAGCCCCTAGCTGTTCTTCCATGCAAATACCATGCCCTGTGGTGGCTGCCGAACCTCCCCCCTCCACTGTTAAAACATACCATTACTTGGTTGATCCGCATTTTGCTCAGGTCTTCCTTAGTAAATTTACCATGGTGAAAAATAAAGCCCTGAGGAAAGGGTTTCCTTGAGTCCCCTCTGAGGTATTGATTCCTACTTGTGTGATTTAGTTTTTGGGTTTCTTTGAGACAGGGTCTCACTACATTGCCCATGCTGACATCAAATTCTGTGGTTCAAGCAATCCTCCCACCTCAACCCACAAGTAGCTAGAACTGCAAGCACATGCCACCATACAGGGCTGCATTTTTTTTTAAAAAGCCTAGGCAGCTCTAACATCTGATATGGACACAAGGCCAACAGTTTCCTTATTTAAATCCTTACCTCTAAAAGATACTTCAAAGTGACAAAAACGTGTTCCTTTCCCACTTACAGACAATGATTAGCAGGTCCCTTACCACATACAAAGGATGCATTTCTTTTTGCTCCACGACACTTGCAAAATTTTCTACTGTTAATTTGGATCTATTAACTCTGTTCCATCATAGAATGTGGCCAGGCCTTACAATGGAGAGCCAGAGTTAAAACTTAAAAGAAGTTTCATATGTTTTTGGGCCAAGTCACCACATTTGCCTCATGCTCTTTGGTCTGCAAAGGCCTAGGATTCTTTAAATGAAATGCTTAGGACTTTGTGGCTTATTACATTTGTCACTTAACTGCAATGCTGTTCTTTGACTGAAAGCTGCTATGTGTATTTTCTATGAAGTCTGCATTTTACCAAAATTTACAAAACAGTCTGATTACTGTCCAGGTACATTTTAGAAAAAGTGTTTTTCCAGTTTGTGTTTTACTAAGCAAACTTTGAGTAAATCCTTTGTCCTATATTGAATCCAGTCCCAAAGTGCTCAGGTGAGTTTCTCTAGTTCCATAAACAAAACATACATAGTGGGAACTCCCTGGTATGCCATAGAGCACACAAGAACCCCAATATTAATGCTAATAATTATACCAGTCCATTTCGTTTATTCTGTGGAATTGACTTGATAAAGCATGAAGATATTCCCAGTGTCTAATAATATTTTGCACCTAAGAATGGGTTTGACTCAAGATCTTGGGTTACCAAGATGTCTTCAATGTTCAGTAAATATCTTACAGTCCAGTAACTTAGAACATGTTCGCTGATTACACTTAAATTTGGGGCTACAGCTTGTTACCTACAACTTTGAGATGCTAAGATAATGCAATTTTAAATGCCCACAGGTTTTACTTGTTTTGGAGACAGACAGGGTCTCATTCTGTCACCCAGACTAGAGTACAGTGGAACAGTCATGGCTCACTGTAGCTTAAGCTCACTGCCCAGGCTCAAGGGATCTCACTCCAGCCTCCCAAACGGCTGAGACTACACCACCATACCTGATTTTTTACATTTTTTCTAGAGATGAGGTCTCGCTATGTTGCCCAGGCTGGTCTCATACTCCTGAGTTCAAGCATTCCTCCCACCTCCGCCTCCCAAACTGTTGGGATTACAGGTGTGAGCCACCATGCCCAACACCCACTGATCTTCAACTCTCACATGCTGGGCATAAGAAGTCACTACATAATTGTTACTGGAAAGCAAGATTTAAAGAACAATTCTGACTATGAAAAATGGCTGTTTCAGTTTGTTCTGTAAATAACTCATTTAGAAAAGTGACAGTTGTCAACCTCAAGAGTATTTCTAAAACTGTAAATATGTATTAATCCTTGTATCTTTTATGGCAATTTTGCATATTGATATGAATTATATAAAACTGTTTAAAAGGTATCCTTGAATTACTGACCACCCATACATGTCTATTGTTACCAGGTTTTACAATGCAAATTTTCTCTAATACCTGGGTTTAATACAGCTCACATCACCGAATTTTACACGAGTTTAAATGGGTTAATATACAGATTTTGTTATAATAAAGTTACTGATTAAATTAGCTTTGAATAAGCGTCGTTTTTTGAAGTTCTCCAGTATCACTTTGCTCGCAATAAACATGAAGTCCTAAAAGACCTCTGAAAAGTACCATACTTTGCTTGTCATTTAGCAGACATTACTCAATTTTTTTTTTTTTTTTTTGACATTACTCAATTCTAATTAAGTAACCTTTTCTGGATTAGATATATATCCAAATTCTATTACATACTGTTAGCTTGTTATTAATAAAGCAATATTGAGTAAGAAACCCTACATTTGAATTACCTATTTCAACTATCTGGTGGTGGCACAGCTACCAAATAGTGGCAGTGAAGGCCAAGGGATAGATTTTATTAGGATTCTCTCTCTTCTTAGAGCCCACAGTACAGTAGTTTTACAGGCTCATGAAGAACACTTTAATCCATGGCCCAAGACCAAGTAACTGCAAAGAAACAGACAAACTATCACAGTTAAAGATGTGCTAGAACAATGAAATTTTAAAGAACACGGAAATCAAGTTAGCTTCATAAAAAGTTAAATCCCAAACCAATTCTGATGCTATTAAGTGCCCTGCATTATCATTAAAAACTAAGAAAGACTTACTGTCCAAAGTATTTGTTAATTGTTTATTTATCAAGAGGAACTATTTCTTAGCCCACATATTCATGTGTCATAGTTCAGGAGTCAGTGACAAACTTCTAGGTAATTCAACCTGAAGAAATTCTGTGAAGAGAAACACAAAGGCTAAGTTAGTGATAAACACTCTCTCAATACTCACCATCTTTGAGGATCAGCTGAGGTCTATTCCTACTAGTAGACTTCACACCTTGATCACTCACCCTTAGCCACAGAAAAAGCACAGTTCAGGCTAACTGGACTCCAAGTTTCCCTCTCCTTTAAGCTCCTTTAAGCTCCCTGACCACTCTGAATAGCCTCTTTTCCATTTTGGGCATACCACACCTTACTGTCATTGCTTGTGTGCATTGAACAAATTCTTTTTTCCTTCTCCTCAATTCTACGCCCACCACCGCCCCCACCCCACCGCCATTCCCCTTAAAGCCACATATTGTTTCTGTTCCAAGCCATATTTTGTTCCTGTCTCCAAGTATGTTCTCTCATATAGGTTTTAAACATCTTAAAATGGTAAAATCTAACAAATTTAGCCTATTAATATCTTCTGATTATAAAACGCATGCTCCCTGTAAATTCTGAAAATTTCAAAGCAGATAAGATTATAAATAACCATTAGTATTTTCTTGATCTTTTTTCCTTAATACACATGATACCCAACTTATGATGGTTTGACTTACAATTTTTTGACTTTCTAATGGATTTTCTGGGGTCTTACATGCATTTTTGACTTAACGATATTCTAACATATAAGGTTTATTGGGATGTAACCCACATATATATAGTGCAACTGAAATGCTTATTTAGGAATACTGCCAAAATAGCAGTTTCATATTCTCTGTGTCACAGCAAACTCATTTACAAGGCAAAAACCCAGACTGAAGTGTCAAAAAGAAACTTTACATTGTTCTTTTTTGTTAAATATACACATAAGATTCCAGAGTAGGAAGTCTCATCAGGTACTTCATACATACTATCAAATCAATTTAGATGACTTTTCCTCAGCACAACAGTCAGTCCTTTTCTAGATATAGAACTTTAATTCACACTGTCCATGAGGCATAAGGACTTGTGAATACAACAGACCAAACCAGACCTATGGAAAGCCAGCTAGTCACTCGTGGACACCCACCTAACAAACTATACTGTCCCAAATACTTTTTTTTTAAACAGTGACTTCTAAAAGTGTAACATTCATAATGCCAATCTAGCAATTAATAGCATAACCTATAAAAATTATTTTAAACATAGAAAGTAGTTTCATGTCAGCAAGATAAGACTGTGAAGCCCCAGGTCCCCAAACCCCGACAAAAAATAATAAACATGGACCAAAAATTTAAAAATGTTTAGCTTTATAAGAACTCTAGAAATCAGCTGAGCAGCAACCAAAGGAACCACCTAAACAAGAAAAAGTCACACTCAAAGTAGCAGGAAATTTCATGGCATTTTTGCTCACTCTTGCCAAATGCCCTCCTCAGTGCAATACAGTCAGAAGAAAACTACCCTGTCTCTTCCCTTAAGACATAAGGTAAAGAATGAAACACCTGCAATGTTCTGGTTTGTATGGAGCTGGCCTGAATCAGAGTGCTAATGGGAACAATGGCATAGTTTGGACAGGAGGTTGGAAAGAGCTGAAAGCAATAATGGGTACCATGGCATGAGTGAGCTGCAGGGGAACCTACAGAAACCTGTGGGCAAGAGAGCAGAGGCAAAAGAATACAACAGAACAGCTAAGACTCCAAGAGGAAGCTGGAGGCAAACTCAGGAAAACTAAGAAAAACTAAACGCAGCTGTGTATAGGAGGAAACTAAAACTAATGCATATGCACAGGCCCAGAGAAGATGGCATCCCCAGAAAAAGTTTGAGCGGACACCAAGCCTTATGGTGCGCTAATCAGTGAAGGCCTTTCCATGCACAGAGTCAGTGTGCACAGGGAGAGGTAGCTGGTTTTGCAAATGCCTGAATTTCACAAAAGATCACAAGGCACATAAAGAAATACGGAAACACGAACGATTGAAAGAAACAAATCTCCACAAACCAACTCTAAAGAAACAGAAGCTGCTGACTTACTCTAAAAAACTTAAGAACTATCTAAAAAATGCTCAATGAGCTAAAGCAGAATGTGGACAACTCAGCAAAATTAGGTAGACATTATATAAACAAGTGAGAATATAAACAAAGAGAAAATGATTTCTAAAAACCAAACACACTCTGGAGGTGAAAAATACAGTAACTGAATGGGGCAGAAGGGGTAGGAATCACTAGAGGGATTTAACAGCAGACTCAGGCAGAGGAAAGAATCAGGAAACTTGAAGACAGATCATTTGAAGTTATCAAGTCTGAAGAGCAGGCCAGACATGGTGGCTCATGCCTGTAATCCCAAAACTTTGGGAGGCCAAGGTGGTAGGATCACCTGAGCCTAGGAGTTCAAGACCAGCCTAGGCAACATGGTGAGACCCCATCTCTATAAAATTAAATTTTTAAAAGTCTGGAAGAGAAAAAAAAAAAGTAGCTAGCTTAAGACATCTGACTATACCAAGCAGACCAATATAGATATTATGGGAGTCCCAGAAGAGAAAAAGGGCAGAGAGCTTAAAAAACCAAACAAAACACCTGTCAACTGAGAATAATACATCCCACAAAACAGTCCTTCAAAAATGAAGGAGAAATTCCCAGATAAAAAAGTCAAAGGAGTTTTATCATTAGATTTGCCTTACAGAAATGCAGAAGGGAATACTTCAAGTTGAAACAAAAAGGACACCAGTCAGTAACTCAAAGTCATGTGAAAATATAAAGTTCTCTGGCAAAGAATACAGAAACTTGTATTAAAATTTGGTTTGTGCCAGGTACAGTGGCTCATGCCTATTATCCCAGCACTTTGGGAGCAAATCACTTGAGGTCAGGAGTTCAAGACCAGTCTGGCCAACACGGTGAAATCCCATCTCTACTAAAAATGTAAAAAGTAGCTGGGCACAGTGGGGCGCATCCGTAATTCAAGCTACTCAGGAGGCTGAGGCATGAGAATTGCTTGAACCCACGAGGCGGCAGTTGCAGTGAGCCAAGATTGCATCACTACATTCCAGCCTGGGTGACAGAGTGAGACTCCATCTCTTTAAAAAAAAAA
>NW_016807704.1:216169-250162 GCF_001698545.2 Rhinopithecus bieti
CTGTAAATTCACTTTTAATTCTTTTATAGGATTTAAAAGACAAAAGCGTAAGAACTATAGGTCTATGTTAATGGATACATAATATACAAACACATAATGTGTGATACCGGTAACACAGGAAAAGAGGGTGGGTGGTGTAAAGGAGTTGAGTTTTTATATGCAATTGAAGTTGTTGTAAGTTTAAAATAAATCATTATAACTTTAGCATATTTCATGTAATTCCCATGGTAACCACAAAGAAAATACTGAATACAAAAGGAAAGACTGAAACATGTCCCTATAAAAGAATGAGGAAAGAAATGAGGGACAAAGAAGCTGTAAGACATACAGAAAACAAAATGGCAATACTGTGTCTTTATCAGTAATAACCTTAAATGTAAATGGATTAAACTCCCCAACCAAAAGACAACGACAGAGTGGATTAAAAACCTGGATCCAATTATATGCTGTCTACAAGACTCACTGTAGATGTAAGGACACACAAGTTGAAAGTGAAAGGGTGGAAAAAGGTGTACCACACATATAGTAACCAAGAGAACAGGGGTAGCTACACTAAATCAGACAAAATAGACCAAGTCTAAAATGTTACAAGAGACAAAAAAGAACATTCTATAATTTAAAAAGATTAATTCTAGATCTAGCAATTATACATATGCACCAAACATCAGAGCTCTAAATATATGAAGCAAACACAGAATTGAAGGGAGAAGCAGACAGCTCTACAATAGCAGTGGAGGACTTCAATACCCCACTTTCAATAACTGACAGAACTAGACAGAAGGATTAATAATAAAACACAGGACTTGAACAACACTATAAATCAACTGGACCTAACAAAACACTCCATCTAACAACAGAATACACATTTTTCCCAAGAGCACATGGAACATTCTCCAAGACAAACCATATTTTAGGTCACAAAATAAGTCTTAAATGTTAAAAAACTGGCAATCACACAAAGTATCTTTTCTGATCACAATGGCATGAAACTAGAAATCAAAAGCCAAAGGAAAAGAGGAAAATCCACAAACGTGTTTCAGTTAAACAGACTCTATCAATAAATTAAAAATAAATTACAAGGAAATTTTAAAAGAAAACTATATCAACCTAAGAACTAGAAAAGAGGAATTAAACCCAAATGTAGCTGAAGTAAATATTAGAGATAAACAAAATAGATTACAATAGAGAAAAATCAAAGCCAACAGTCAGTTCTTTGAAAAGATCAAATCGACAAACCTTTAGTCACACTAATAAAAAAGAGAACCACCAAACAACAGAGGAAACATTACAACTGATTGTACAGATCTAAAAGGAGTGAGAATGCTATGAACAATTACATGTAAACAAATGGGATGACCTAGAAGAAACAGAAATACACAACTCAAAAAAGAAAATTTTGCGGGGGATGGGGACAGCATCTCCCTCTGATACCTAGACTGGAGTGCAGTGGTGCAATCACTGCTCACTGCAGCCTTGACCTCCTAGGCTCCGGTGATCCTCCCAGGTAGCTGGGACTACAGGCGTGCGCCATCACACACATTATTTTTTGTATTTTTTTTTTGTAGAGACGGGGTTTCACCATGCTGCCCAGGCTGGTTTCAAACTCCTGGGCTCAAGCAATTCACCTGCTTTGGCCTCCCAAAGTGCTAGGATTAGAGGCTTTATGAGCTACCACACCCACCCTAGAAATACAACCTAACCAAGACTGGATCAGGAAAAAAGTAATCTGAACGTCTATAACTAATAGGAATTTTTAGTCAGTAGCCAAAAACTTCAACAAAGAAGAGTCCAAGACCACATGGTGAATCCTACCAACCATTTTTTGAGACAGGGTCTCATATTGTTATCCAGGATGGAGTGCAGTGGTGTGATCATAGCTTACTAGCAGCCTTAAACTCCCATGCTCGAGTGAACCTCCTGCCTCAGCCTCCCAAGTAGCTGAGACTACCGGCATGCACCACCACACCCAGCTAATTGGTAGAGACAGGGTCTTGCCATGTTGCACGGGCTGATCTTTAACTTCTGGGCTATAGTGATCCTCCTTTCTCAGCCTCCCAAAGTGCTGGGATTATAGGCATGAGCCACCATGCCCAGACCTCTACGAAACCAGCACCAATCCTCCTCAAGTTTTTCCAAAACAGTGAGAAAAGGGAACATTTCCACATTCATTCTATAAGGCCAGCATTATCCTGACACCAAAGACAAACACACAAGAAAACTATAGGCCAAATCCTTGAACACAGATGCAAAAATCCTCAACAAACCACTAGCAAACCAGATTTGACAGTGCATTAAAAGAATCATACACCATGATTAAGTGGAATTTATCCCTAGGATGCAAGGATAGTTCAATATATGCAAATCAACAGATGTGACATAACACACTGACAGAATGAAGGATAAAAAACACATCTCAAAAAAATGCAGAAAAAGTATTTGACAAAATTCAACATCCTTTCATGATCAAAACTATCAACAGAAGGAATGTACTTCAACCCAACCATGGCCAAAAAGGACAAACTAATATACTGAACACAGAAAACGTGAAAGCTTTTCCTCTAAGACCTAGAACCAGACAAGGATGCCCACTCTTGCCACTTCTATTCAATGTAGTACTGGAAGTCCTAGCCAGAGCATTGAGGCAAGAAGGAATAAGCAGCACCCAAAAAGGAAAGGAATAAGTAAAACTATCTGTTCACAGATCACATAATCTTACCTCCAGCAAACCCTAAAGATTTCTCACACAGAAGTGTCAGAATAAATGAATTCTGCTAAGTTGGAGGATACAAAAATCAGCTCTTTCTATACACCAACAAGAATGAAATAAAGGAATCCCTAATAAAGGAAATTAAGAAAATAATTATATTTATAATAGCACCAAAAATAATACTTAGGAATGTATTTAACCAGGAATATGAAAGACTTAAACACTGACCTAGATGAAACAGATATATACCTGTACACTGCTAAAAAAAAACTAGCAAATCTGAATCATGCAATCCCCACAGTAACCACAAAGAAAATACAGAATATACACAAACGGAAATAGGAAGGAAACTGAAACACGTCACTGCAAAATAAAGGAAAAGTACGGAAAGAAATGTGTGTCCTTGGACACACTGTTTTGATGACAGTAGTCTCCTTTTATCCAGGGTGATATGTTTCAAGGCACCTCCAGTGAATTCCTGAAACTAGGGATGGTACCAAACCCTACATAGCTATGTTTTTTCCTATATACACACACATCTATAATAAAGTTTAACTCATAAATTAGGCATAGTAAGAGATTAGCAACACTAAAAGAAATTAAAGATGCAAAATACTGCTAAAAGAAATTAAAGATACAAAGAAGGAAGACATCCCATGTTCATGGATTGGAATACTTAATAGTATTAAGATGTCCATACTACCAAAAGTAATCTACAGATTTAATGCAATTTCTATCAAAATCCCAATGGCATTTTTTACAGAAATAGATCCATCCTAAAATTCACACTCTTAAGGAACCCCAAATAGCTAGAACACTCTCGGGGCAGGGGGAAAAAAGAACAAAGCTGAAGGGCTCACACTTACTGATTTTAAAGCAAACTACAAAGCTACAGTGTAGCAGTCGTCCCTTATTTGTGGTTTAACCTTCTACCACTTCAGTTAACTGCGGTTCAAAAACAGGTGAGGACAGTACAGCAAGATATTGAGAAATCACATTCACCTTTTATTACTATACACTATCATCGTTCTATCTTGTTATTGTTGCTAATCTCTTACTATGCCTAATTTATGAGTTAAATGTCATCATAGGTAGGTATGTATAGGTAAAACAACATAATATATATAGGGTTTGGTACTATCTGTGGTTTCAAGAATCTACTGGAGGGGTCTTGAAACATATCTTAGATAAAACAGACTAGTGTAATCAAAACAGTGTAGTACTGACCTGAAGACAGACATACAGACTAATGAAATAGAGAGCCCAGAAATAAACTCTCACATTTAGAGTCAAATGATTTCACCAAGGTACCAAGACCATTCCATGGAAGACGACAATCTTAACAAATGATTTTGGGAAAACTGGATACCACATGTAAAAGAATACAGTCAGCTCTTTACACCCTAGACAAAAATTCAAGTGAATCAAAGATCTAAAAAGATAAGAGCTAAAACTATAAAAGTCGTAGAAGAACACATAAAAAAGACTTCATGACACTGGATTTGGCAAAGACTTACTGAATATGACACTAAAAGCACATAAAACAAAAGTAAAAATAAATTCGACATCTAAATTTCTGTGCATCAAGGGACGCAACAGAGTGAAAAGGCAACCTATGAAATGGGAGCAAATATTTACAGATCATATCTAATAAGGGGTTAATATCCAGAATATATACAGAACCACAACTCAACCAATAAACAAAAAACCAAATTTGAAAATGAGCAGAACTGAATAAACATTTCTCCAAAGATAACATACAAATGGCATATAAGCACATGAAAAGATGCTCAACATCACAAATAATCAGGAAAATGCAAATCAAAACAATGTGATAACACCTCATAACTACTAGGATGGCTACTATCAAAAATACCAAAATTATGCCAGGCACAGTGACTCACGCCTGTAATCCCAACACTTTGGGAGGCCAAGGTGGGTGGATCACCTGAGCCCAGGAATTCAAGCCCAGCCCAGGTAATACAGTGAAACCCTGTCTCTACTAAAAATACAGACGTTAGCCAGGTATGGTGGCACATGCCTACAGTGCCAGCTTCTTCGGAGGCTGAGGCAGGAAGATCCCTTGAGCCTGGGAGGTTGAGGCTGCAGTGAGCCATGATCGCACTACAGCCTGGGTGACAGAAGGAGATCCTGTTAAAAAAAAAAAAAGTGTTGGGGAGGATGGAAAGAGTGTAAAATGGTGCAGCCACTATGGAAAATGGTATGGCAGTTTCTTAAGAAATTAAAAATCCTATGATTCCAGCAATTCCACTTTTGAATATATCCCAAAAGAACTGAAAGCAAGGCCTTGAAGGAATATTTGTATGCCTAGGTTCACAGTATCACTCGCAACAATCAAAAAGTGGAAGCAACCCAAGCGTCTACTGATGATGAATGGATAACAATGTGACACAACTAAAATAGATCATTCAGCTTTAAAAAGAAAGGAAATTGTGACACATGCTGTAACATGGATGAACCTTGAGTACATTACACTAAGTGAAATAAGCCAGTCACAAGAAAACAAATACTGTATGATTCTACTTACAAGATGCCTGGGGTAGCCAAATTCTTAGAAAGTAACACAGTGGCTGCCAGGGTCTAAGTGGAGGTGTGAATGGGTTGCTTAATGGATATAGTTTCAATTCCGTAAGATGAAGAATTCTGGAGACTGGTTGCACAACGTGAATGAACTTAACACTACTAAACTGTACAATTAAAAATGATTAAGATGGCAAATTTTATATTACAGATGCTCCTTAACTTACCATGAGGTTACATTCTGATAAAACCATCATAAGTTTAAAATATCTTAAGTTGAAAATGCATTTAATACACCTAACCTACATCATAGCTTAGCCTTCCCTATCTCAAATGTGCTCAGAACACTTATGTTAGCCTACAGTTGCAGAAAATCATCTAACACAAAGCCTAGCTTATAACAAAACACTGAGTATCTCACACAGCACTACAGAATACAGCATCAGTTGCTTACCCTTGTGATTATGTGTCTGACTGGGAGATGTGGTCATTGCTGCTCCCCCACATCACGAAAGTATTGTGCCACTTATTGCTCATGTGGACAAAGATCAAAATCCAAAGTATGGTTTCTACCAAATGTGTATCACTTCCATACCATCGTAAAGTCAAAAACTCTTAAGTCCAAACGTCGTAAGTCACGGATAGTCATCTGTATTTGCATTTTACCACAATTAGAATTTTTTTTTTTAAGTAACTTCAAATAACCATATTACCTTTATATTCCAAGGATTACTTTACACTCTGAAAGATACCAGCCTTCCTCATCTCCTCAAAATCTTTCATGGCATCATAGTTTCTGTAGAAATCTGCGTATGCCTTCTTTCTTTTATCAGCCACACCAAACTAAAAAGCAACCATCCATTAGTTTATTTTTCAGATTACTGGAAATTAGATTTCAGATTATAATATCTAAAGACAAGGTAGAACACATGTTTTCGTTCACCCTTTAATTTAAACCCTACATTTTCTAAGGGGTGGAGGTGGTGACAGATAAAAAGGAAGACAAAGTCTAAGAAATTGCTAAATTTGCAAAGAAAAGAATGGGGGAATAAGGTGTCTATTTTGTTTTGTTTGAGGTTTCCGTACACAAAGGGCGGGCGGGGTTCAACAGAGAAAGAACAAATGAAGATTCAAGACAAAAACGGAAAGTTTAAGTGACTTTACTATTATTTTTTTTAAAACATGGGGTCTCCCTCTGCAGAAATATGCTACCTGAGGAGTAATATAGTAAGAATCCTTTACCTGACCAGTTTTACTACTTCACTTCTACTTGAATTACCAATTTCTTCCCAGTAATAAATCAAGAGGCAGAGGCCGGGTGTGGTGGTTCATGCCTATACTCCCAGCACTTTGGGAGGCCAAGGGGGGCGAATCATGAGGTGAGGAGTTGGAGACCAGCCTGGCCAACATGATTAAACTCCATCTCTACTAAAAATAAAAAAATTAGCCAGGCATGGTGGCAGGCAGTTGTAATCCCAGCTACTTGGAAGGCAGAGGCAGGAGGACTGCTTTAACCCGGGAGGCCTCGGAGGGTTCACTGAGCCAAGATCGTGACACTGCACTCTAGTTTGGGTGACAGAGCAAGACTCCGTCAAAAAAAAATAAAATAAAAAGAGGCAGAAGCGCAAGTGCTGGGGGCCATCATTACACGTACGGTTAATTTGGACTCTCCCTACTTCATTTAGTCATCCATCTGACAGACAGGAGACAGCCAAGGGTCCTGGAAAAACAGCCTGAAGGCTGAAAGGCCAGACTGTTGGACCCAGATCCCAAAACACTGAGGGAGAACTGCACATTTGCCTGCCCTTTCAGGACTGATTCTTTTTGGCTAATGGCCACAGGCACACTGGGGGTAAACAGGGTGGAGCCAGGAGAAGTTGCACCTTTTGCAGTGGGAAGGACCCTAGTCTCTTCAGCTCCTGTGTGGTGGCCTGGTATTCAATCTGTGAGGTGGGGGCCTGTCAGCAGGACACCCCCTCACTTTGCCGAGAGTCTGTTTTATTTGTTCCTTTTCAGCCAATAAATTCAGCCCTCCTCACCCTTCAGTGTGTCCATGTGCCTAATTTCTCCTGGTTGTGACACAAGAACCCAAATTTAGCTAAACTAAGGAGCAAAAACTGCATCACATCCATCCCTTCTACAAACATTTACTTCATGCCCACTATATGCCAGGCAGCAGGAATCTCAAGAACCAAAAGATTTTTTGTGCTTGTCTCTCCAAAGAGTACCAAAGCTTAGGTCCACTTAACTGCTTTCTCAGTGTTCCATCTCCTCTTTGCTCTCCCAGTTCTCCCCATTTTTTTTTTTGAGACAGTCTGGCTCTATCACCCAGCCTGGAGTGCAGTGGTGCGATCTCGGCTCACTGCAACCTCCGCCTCCCCATTTTTTTTTTTGTTTTTTTTGTTTTGAGACAGAGTCTCGCTCTTGTTGCCCAGGCTGGAGTGCAATGGTACGAACTCAGCTCACTGTAACCTCCACCTCCTGGGTTCAAGCAATTCTCCTGCCTCAGCCTCCCAAGCAGCTGGGATTATAGGTGCCCGCCACCACGCCCAGCTAATTTTTTTGTTTTTTTACTAGAGATGGGGTTTCACCATGTTGGCCAGGCTAGTCTGAAACTCCTGACCTCAGGTGATCTGCCCGCCTCTGCCTCCCAAAGTGCTGGGATAACTGGCGTAAGCCACTGCACCTGGCCTCGCCTCCCAACCTTGGCTGACACCTCTGCTTCCCAGGCTCAAGCCAACCTCTCACCTCAACCTCCCAAGTAGCTAAGGCCACAGGCATATCATGTATTTTTGTAATTTTCCAAGAAATGTGGCTGGGTGCGGTGGTTCACGCCTGTAATCCCAGCACTTTAGGAGGCCAAAGTGGGCAGATCATGACATCAGGAGATCGAGACCATCCTGGCTAACACAGTGAAACCCCATCTTTACTAAAAAATACAAAAAAAATTAGCTGGGCATGATGGTGGGCACCTGTAGTCCCAGCTACTCAGGAGGCTGAGGCAGGAGAATGGTGTGAACCCAGGAGGTGGAGCTTGCAGTGAGCCAAGTTCGCGCCACTGCACTCCAGCCTGGGCAACAGAGCGAGACTCCGTTTCAAAAAAAAAAAAGAAAAGAAATGCCCAGCTAATTTTTGTATTTTAGTAGAGACGTAGTTCCTCCATATCTCCCAGGCTGGTCTTGAACTCGTGAGCTCAAGCAATCCGCCCACCTCGGCCTCCCAAAGTGCCAGGATTACAGGCATGAGCCACCAGACCTAGTCCCTCGCCCTAACTTGCAAGGCTCAAATTCTACCTCCTCTATCAAATAGCTATGACCCACAATAACTGTGACCCACAACATCCCCCAAAACCATTCTTTCAGTTATGTTCTATCTTGCAATGTCTTTTTTTTTTTTTACCTCCCCAACTTGACTCTAAGTTCTTTAAGAACAGAGATTTAGATACACGCCTTTTGTGTCCTCCAAAGCACTTGGAACACTACATTACCTAACACCGTATTGAATTTTATACACTGCCTCTTATTCAACAGGTCCTTTTAAGAACCTATTTGTGTGTCCAGCACCCAACAATAGGGTGCCACAGTAAACAAAAGACATGGTACCTGCCTTAATGAGGCTCACAGCCCAGTAAAGAATATAAACACTAAACAAAAATTAAGTACAAAGAGTTTAAAAGCAAAGCTCTGAATTCTTTCATGGGGTATTATGACAAGAATGATAAACATATGTATTATCAAAAGCATTTTTATGGAAAAGTTGTAAATATGCAGCCTTTGATTAAAAATAAAAGGCATAACAAAATCCACATTAGGGAGACTGTTAAAATACAATTCTGTGACAATTACTCAAGGTGTCAAACAGAACCATAATCAGCCGACCATTCCTGCACGTTCCACACTCATGGATTCAGCCAACCAAGGACTGAAAATATTTGAGGAAAAAAATAAAAAATGCTACAAAATTAAAAATACAGTATAAACTACTGACATAGCATTTATATTGCATTAGGCATTATAAGTACTCTAGAGATGATTTAAAGTATCGTCAGGGCTCCTGAACCAATCCCCCATGGATAGAGGGGCAGAGCCCCTCTGCATACTAGCTTCTGTAATGGGTTGAATTGTGTTTGACCAAAATTCATGTGTTTAAGTCCTAACTCTCAGTACCTCAGAATCTAAACGTTTTTGGAAATAAGGGCTTTAACGAGATAACTAAGTTAAAATGAGGCCATTTAGGGTGGGCCCTAATCCAATATGACTGATGTTCTTTTAAGAAATTCAGCAAGCCAGGTGCAGTGGCTCACGACTGTAATCCCAGCACTTTAGGAGGCCCAGGCAGGTGGATCCTTGAGCCCAGGAGTTCAAGACCAGCCTGGACAACATGGCCAACTCTGAAACCTCATCTCTACAAAAAATATAAAAATTAGCCAGTTGTGGTGGTGTGTACCTGCAGTCCCAGGTACCGGGTGACAGAGTAAGACCCTGTCTCAAAGAAAGAAAGAAAAAGGAAAGAAGGAAAAAAAATGAAAAGAAGGGCAGAAAAAGGAAAGAAGGAAGGAAAGGGAAAGGAAAAGAAGTTCAGCCACAGATATATGTCCACAGAGGGCCCTGTGAAGACAAAAGAAGGGAGCCATCTACAAGCCAACAGAGGCCTCAGAAGGTATCAACCCTGCCAACAGATTTCTAGCCTCCAGAACTGCGAGCAAATTTAAGGCACCCAGTCTATGGTTCTTTGTTATGGCATTCCAGCAAACTAACAAGTTTCATTTAAAGATGGACGACAAGCTATAGTTCCTGTCACACTGAGGTGAGTGCAGAAAGGGTTAGAAGGAAACACATTACAAGGGGATTTCTTTAAAAGATTTTCAACCAAAACACATACTTTATGACCTTTGGCACAAAGTAAAAAACATACATACCTTATACAAAGCTGCAACTCCCAGGGATAGCACGAATGCTGTAACCATATGAAATCGCAGACGCTTGGCCAGAAGGCCACGCATCTGAGGTTTTGGCAAAACTTCGGGTGCCATGGTAGTTACTGTCCTTGATACGTATGCCAACCTTAAGAGATTCAGAAAATATGATTAAGTACAGAGTTTATTTAAGCCATAAACTTGAGAATGGTCACCTGGAAGCACTGGAGTTGTCCTGAATATAAACTCCGATTAGCAGCATTGAGAATGGCCACCTGGAAGCATTGGAGTTGTCCTGAATATAAACTCCGATTAGCAGCAGTTACAAATGAAATGTTTTTCTTTTTTGGCAGAAACAGGGTCTAGCTGGTCTTAAAAACTCCTGCCCTCAAGTGATCACCCTACCTCATGTTCTCAAAGTGCTGGGATTCCAGCCTACAAGTGGGTTAAGAAAAAATTAGAGGCAATTCCTAAATTGTTCATCAAGAATTTACATTTAAATAACATAAACTATTGACTGACTAAACGCTGTCATTTGTGTCACAAATCCAGGAATAACATTTGGGTTGAGACACGGGTGAGGGGCGGGACTGAAGTACAATACTCAGGTCTCTGGGCCCTACATATCTCAGGTAGCTCTCCCTACTGAGCTTTTTTTCCTTTCTCGGGTAAAATAATAAAAGAAAAACTCTGAAGAAAATAATATATCAAAAGAATTCTCATGCACAGTACATTTTACTACCTAGAGAATCACAGCACGACAGTGGATGGATTCCTCTCACAAAGCCTAAGCTGTCTCTTGGCTTAGCTTGTTTCACCTCTCCCTCCCCCGGCCCCCATACACTGAGCGACTACCATAAATAAAGGCGACTAACTGCGGCACACTAGTAATGGTTGAGCAAAGGCAACAAAAATCTTTCCCAACAAGAAAAATATGCAGTAGCTCCACATTGTAATTAACGATGGCAAACCCATTTATGGAACATTTACTCTTCTAAAAATTTTCTGTCCACTCGTTAAACCTTCGTGACAACCCTGTCAGATCATGAGGCAGGTGTTTTCCACGGTCACACGATATACCATTAAAACCTGGACGGGAACGCGGCAATTGCCATGAGGGCCCAAATTACCTAACTACTCCTTTGCCCAGCCTCACCCGGGGGCCCAAAGACCCTTGCGTCCCTGCAGGCCTTCAGCTAACGCGGCCGGGGGTAGGATGGGAAGGCGTGGGGCGAGGGAGGTTGCAGGAAGCCCATCCTTTCCCTCCTGCGACAGGCACGGTGACCCTCCTCCATCTTCCCAGCTCTAATTTAAAACGCTGCCACACAGCGAGCGACGCTGCCCGCTGCTTCGCCTACACTGACCCTTGCGCCTCACTACCAGCTGCAGAAGAAACCACTACCCCTTTTCTCACGGGAGAGAAACACCGGGGCCAAATAGGTCAAATGACCTCACCAAGGTCACGATGGCTGGGAAAAAGCGCAGCGGGTACTGGCCCCGGGTCGGCTCACTCCGAAGCCCGCTGGGTTCTCGAGGGTCCCGCAGCCCACCCGGCTTCGGTGGGGCCGTCGCAACCCACCCGGTCCCTGTGGTCCGCCCGCCGCCCTCCTGAGGCCGCAGCGGAAGTGTGAGGGGGTAGATGCGGCAGAGAGGCCCGAAGCTTCACCACAGCAGAGACACAGAGTCACGACTAAATCCGAGGCAGAGAGAAAGCGGGAGGCTGCCGTTGTGACAACCCGAAGTGTCGCGGTGGAGATGCAACACGGACCACACTTACCTCAATACCAACGTCCTTCCCGACTAAAGGAAAAATGGACGGCATTCCAGCCGCGCGCAGGCGCAGAATAACAGTGCACGGAGAGAACCTGGCGACGGTAGCCGAAGGAGTTCAAAAGACCTCTAGCGCGCCCACCGCAGGTGACAGCCGAAGTTCATTTTCGTGGTCTGCTTCTTTCCTGTGTGACCCTGCAAAACGGGCTTGACCTCCTTATTTATCGACCTCTTTATCTTCTTAGTAAATTGAAGATTTTAGTCGTACTCATACACAGAGTCCCAAAACATGTGCACAAACCGACATTTTAATTATAACCAACCTTATGCGAATAACTGTTTGGCTTGGGTAAAAGGTGAAAAAGCCGACTTCTAGGAGCTCAGAGCCCAGAAGATGAGAAAGATAAACAGATTAATACCGATCCTATGAAGTGGGCACTACCACAGAGACGTGGCCCAGCTACTGCAGAAGCAATTCTCTACCTGGCAAAGCTGAGGACGTTTTGACAGAGGGGCGGTATTTGTGTGGGGTTCTTAAGAAAGCACAAGGGTTTTGAAGGAAGGCAACTGGAAGTTAGTGGAAAGTGGTGTAGACGGGTGAGGCTCTTGTGCCTTAATGATGCCGAGCTGTTTTTATTGAAATAACCTGAATTTGCAAAGTGTTATTTAAGTCAACCCATCAAGCCCTGTGGAAGATAGCTGGGACACAACAGATGCATGATATTGAGTCAATACACTGAGCACCTACTACGTGCCTGATTCTGCTAAACAATAGGACAGAGGACGCTCATTCTGGTCAGGGAGTCTTTGTCCTCAACCTATTAACAAACACTCTGGAGGTGAAACCTTGGAGCCACGAAGAAAGGTACTAATTGAGGCTCAGAAGTAGGTTTGGACTTTACCAACGTTTTTCAGGCCTCTTATCAAGCAAGGGTCTACCCAGCTGAAAATCTTTGCATGGAATTTGTCCAAAGAGTAATTTGTTTCTACTCTTTCCTTCCCCACCCCGACTATTGGCCTAAAGAAGAAGTGGTGAACTTCAGAGTTCAGAGTTCACACGGATTAGTGTATGTGAAACCATCAGGGAAAGCTTCAGACAAGACGTGGAAGAGATAGAAGCAGAACTGAGTTTCAGTCTAATGGAAAGGCTGGAAAACTGGAGAAATTGGAGAGACAACATTGGCTGGGAGAAGATGGCAAAGACAGGCACACTCAGGGCACAGAGCCTGAACTGAGTGAAATACTGAGTGTTTATTCTGTGCTTCCCTAGCTATCCAGTGAACCATAGTGAATGACTGAGGGTGACACATGAATAAAATCTGAGCGGTAGGAGTGAAGAGAGACATGCTACATATAGGTTCTGTCTTAGAACCGAACAGACCTGGATTTGAGACCCAGCTCATCAACTTGTAGCTGGCAAATTTCTTAATCTTTCTAAGTCTGCTTTCTCCTCTAAAAATAGTACCCACTTTGTTGGGTTGTGATGTAAATTAAATGGGATAATGTATATGCAGCTTGAGTAACCCTTATCTGAAATGTTTGAGACCAGAAGTGTTTCAGATTTTGGATGTTTTCAGATTTGTGAGTATTTGCAGAATACATGCCAGTTGAGCATCCCAATAGGAAAATCTGAAATCCAAAATGCTCCACCGAGTATTTCCTTGAGCACCACATCATGCTCAAAAGTTTTGAATTTTGGAGCATTTTGGATTTCAGATTTTCAGATTAAGGGTGCTCAACCTATACAGTGCTTGACAAACAGGCCTTCTGAATATGCATTCCTCCCTGTGTACTTTTACCTGTCCTGCATTCCTTCCATCTTCCTTTTAGTAGCAGTGCTTAATTGTCTTTCAAGTAATCAATCCTTCATCACTGCTAGCCATGTGATTCTACAACAGTCAAATATTATTCCAGACTGGGTGTGGTGGCTCACACCTGTAATCCCAGCACTTTGGGAGGCCAAGGCAGGTAGATTACTTGAGCCCAGGTGTTGGAGACCAACCTGGGCGACATAGTGAGACCACCATCTCCACAAAAATTTTAAAACTTAGCCGGGCATAGTGTGGTGTATGCCCATAGTCCCAGCTACTCAGGAGGCTGAGGCTGGAGGATCCCTTGAGCCCAAGAGTTGCAGGCTGTAGTGAGCTATGACTGCACCATTGCACTCCAGTCAGACAGAGTGAGACCCTGGCTCTAAAAAGAAAAAGAAAAAACATTATTCCAGTTGAGCAGGCGACCCAAGAGTAGCCAAGCAATGTGGCCCATCCCCTTGGCCACAGTAATTTGTTGGGGATGGGCACAGGATTCTGGCCAGGCCAGTGAAACTCAATTCTATGACTTATGTTGAAACTATTGGGGAAAAGGATCTCTTTTTATAGAGAGAAGAGTTTGCACTGGGTTGGAGTAGGGATCTTGCAGATCTGTGAGAGTATAAGGCCAGAGAGTACTGTGTGCCTATAATGCACCAAGCACAGCATATGACAAAATGACATGAAAAGCCTCATGAAACTTTCATTCTAGTCGGCTTCGAGGAAAAAAACCAACAAAAATAAAAAATGTATCTGAAGGAGGTAAGTGGAATGGAAACAACAGAGTAGGTATTAAGAAAGTCTGTGTGGGCCGGGCGCGGTGGCTCAAGCCTGTAATCCCAGCACTTTGGGAGGCCAAGACGGGCGGATCACGAGGTCAGGAGATCGAGACCATCCTGGCTACCACGGTGAAACCCCGTCTCTACTAAAAAATACAAAAAACTAGCCGGGCAAGGTGGCGGGCGCCTGTAGTCCCAGCTACTTGGGAGGCTGAGGCAGGAGAATGGCATAAACCCGGGAGGCAGAGCTTGCCGTGAGCTGAGATCCGGCCACTGCACTCCAGTCTGGGCGACAGAGCAAGACTCCGTCTCAAAAAAAAAAAAAAAAAAAAGAAAGTCTGTGTGAAGAGGTATCTTTTTTGTATTGAAAGATTGATGAAACAACCCACGAAAGAAGCCCATGGTTTACACTAAACTAAAAGATGGCTCAGTGTAAAGACTGGGTTTGTTTTACATAGGCCTAAGGAATAAAGTAGAATGGATGAGTGGAAGATACTGGGAGTTAAATGTCAGTTAAGTATTCACCATGGCTAGAAATCAGTCCCTTTCAAGGTCATCCTCAACCAGAGACACATCCACTTGGGGGAGACAAGGATCCCTTAATTGGTAAATTAAGGGATTCACGTGGTAAATCCCTTAATTGGTAAAAACACGACCAACAGTCTTGTTCCCACTATGTCTTTCCATTCTGGCCTTGACAATCACCAGGTCAGCATGTTACCTTAAAATGTGTTGATAAGATGCCCTTTTTAAATACAAACTTAGGGGGAACTTGGGTCCAGGGCAGGGAAACAGCTGGTTGCATGGCAATAGTGATGCCATCTTGAAGAAAAACTGCCATGATGACCGATGTTTGACTACTGCATACCAAGGTGTTTCCATTGCATGGACAGACCCTCATAAAGATGTTTATCTAACCTCCCCAGTGGTCACAAGTTTTGGTAGAAAGTCTGAGGCATGCAGCTGCACATTTTACCAAAAAAGCTTGCTATATAGAGGATATTTTCTGGAGCACAGGTGCGGGAATCTACCATCCCTCAGCCAACAGAGAGATTGTTTCTGTTCCTAAGTCCCTTTTAAATGTTTCTTCCTAAGAAACTGGATTTGTCAGTCTCTTTCTTCAACCTTTGGGGGCAAGTTTGCATAGACCTGCTCACCACTGTAGCTTGTTAACTGTGAATCCTGCACTTCGGACAAAACACCCTTGACCATGAATCTTTCCCTTGGGCAGATTTATCAGCCTCTTTTTCAGCCTTTCAGCTTCCTCAGATTTTTGGGGGTAGGTTTGCCTAGGCTGTCTACCACAGCACACCCAGGAACATCCTGGCTCCTCCATCACTATCCTGCTCTGAACATGCTTTTGAGAAAACCTGACCTTTCACCTGTGCTGCAGCCTTTCCTGTTGTGAAAAGTGTAGATAACACCTAGAAAGGCAAATTACAATGCCAACAGCTAAAAGGAATGAAATGGACCCTGAAACAAATTAGGCAGTAGTCACTCGAAAGACTGGAAAACTTTCAATCCTTTCAACCATAAGATATATCACTGATACGGTATCAATGGGAAGGGCCACAAATAATTTTATGGATTAAGAAAATGTGAGGGGCTCAGAAGTTAAAAGGTAACAACAAAAACAACCTCTATCTGAGGTAAAATAGCAGTGTCTGCAATATTTGATAAACCTCAGAGGTAGATCTACTGACTCTTTTACATATAATTTATTTCCACTTTAAATTTAACAAATAATGAGTGTGTTGAGTCAGAGTTAGATCCTAGAACTAAGAGACGACAGGCTGGGTGTGGTGGCTTGCACCGTAATCCCAGCACTTTGGAGGCCAAAGTGGGAGGATAGCTTGAAGCCAGGAGTTCAAGACCAGCCTGGGCAATATAGTGAGACCCTGTCTCTAAAAAAAAAAAAAAAAAAAAAGTTTTTTAATTAGCCTGGTGTGGTGGCTCACACCTGTGGTCCCAGCTACTCAGGAGGCTGAGGCAGGAGGATCACTTGATCCCAGGAGTTCAAGACTACAGTGAGTGAGCTACACTGCACTCTTGCCTGGGTGACAGAGCAAGACCCTGTATCTAACAGAGAGATAGAGAAAGAAACACAGAGAGAGAGAGATTTTTCTCTTTACTATTCATTATTACCAAGAAAATCTAGGATTTCAGAGATGCAGCCCAATAATGTAACTAGACTTCCTATTCTGCCTCCCCACTGATTAATAAATAAGAAATCACCAGCCAGATTCAACAGGGAAACTTATCTGACCCTGAAAGTGGACAGGAAAAAGGAGGCATATTCTTTCCCCTAGAATTATATTCTAAGAATTCAGTTGAGGATATGGACCCTCACAAGGCTTGAGTCTAGGGTACTTTATTTGACCTGACTATATCCAATATGTAAATAAGGATCCAAGGGAACTCATAGGGCTAAGAGTTTCTTATGCTGAGGGAATTTACCTCTTGTTTATGTTAATTAGCCCATATAAAACTGGTTTTGTTATACATTGTTTTGCTTAAAGTCACAGTTTCCAAGAACCTATTGATGACGTTAAGTGAGGACTTACTGTACGTCTCAATTCAGACTAGCCACATTTCAAGTTCTAAGTGTGGTTTCTTTGTGATGTTGTTATTGACTAAGCAAATGCTGTGAGTGATGATTTGCAAATGACCCCCTGCTTTTAGAGACTGATGACATTCAACATAGTTCCAGGCGAGGTGAGGTTTGCTGGCTCTACATGCCTCCAAAAAGGGCAGCCTGTACCAGAGAGATCCTTCATTATCACTGACGCTGTTTGGCATGGGGCTTGGGAGGTCCAGGAAGACCCGGTGTGGTTTACGAAAGCCCCTGGAGGAGTGTTCCAAGCTCTTCAGTGGCAGCAGTGTCCCATGTATAGAGTTCACTGCAGCTTATGACAAACAACAGTGACAGTTCAGAGGAAACCTGACTCCTTTCTCAAAGATGGTCCCACACCTCACCTTAAATAGGAGAGGCATGGTGAAAGCTCCAAATAACTTTTTTTTTTTTTTTTTTCGAGACAGAGCCTCACTCTATAAAGTCTCACTCACGTTCAGAGCCAGAGTGCAGTGGCATGATCTCAGGTCACTGCAAACTCCGCTGCCCAGATTCAAGTGATTCTCCTGCCTCAGCCTCCCAAGTAGCTGGGATTACAGGTGTGTGCCACCATGTCCGGCTAATTTTTGTATTTTGGGTAGAGATGGGGTTTCACCATGTTGGCCAGGCTGGTCTCGAATTCCTGACCTCAAGTGATCCACCTGCCTCGGCCTCTCAAAGTGCTAGGATTACAGGCATGAGCCACCACAACTGGCCCCAAATAACTTATTAAATCAGTTATGTGATGAATAAGTATTTCAGTGTAAAATCTTATGTAGGCCAGGTGTGGTGACTCACGCCTACAATCCCCACACTCTGGTAGGCCAAGGCAGGAGGATTGCTTGACCCTAGAAGTTCAAAATCAGTCTGGGCAACATAGAGACCTTGTGCTCTGAGCTAGCTCCAACTTCCAGTGACCCTGAACTGAAATAATTGGGTAAGTAATTACCTTACTTGTTTATTTTTATGTCTTTAATTTATTCTTTTTTTTTTTTTTGAGACAAGAGTCTTGCTATGTTGTCCAGACTTGTCTGGAACGCCTGGACTCAAGTGATCCTCTTGCCTCAGGCTCCCAAAGTGTTGGGATTACAGACATGAGCCACTATGCCTGGCCTTGCTTTTATTAATCTTTCTAAGATTTATGTATTTATTACATTTTGTATTACATTTATTTCAATGCTTAATATTAGAAGTGTTTTGGTCCTTATTTAAAAGTTAATGATGTTTTTGTAAACAGAAATATACCGATGGAATTTACCTCTTGTTTATGTCAATTAGCATGGTAAAACTGGTTTTGTTGTACATTGTTTTGCTTAAAGTCACAGTTTCCAAGAACCTATTGACATTAAGTGAGGACTTACTGTATGTCTCAATTCAGACTAGCCACATTTCAAGTTCTAAATAGCCACATGTGACTGTATTGGATAGCACAATTAGAACATTTCAGTCATAAGAAAATGCTCATGATTGCTAATGAAAAGGCAAGCTGCAAAGCTATGCCACGTGATCTAATTTTGTAACATGTGCATACACTTATACGTATGTATGTATATATAAGCAGGAAATAATACTAAAAGGGTATATACTAAAACTTTAAAGTAATTTTACATTTTATTTTACGCAATCCAAATTTTATCATGTCTTACTTTTATGGTTAGAAAAAAAATAATAAATCTGAATTTTTTAAAAGAGAGATGTATTCGTTTCCTGTTGTTGCTATAACACACTTCCACAAATTTAGTGGCTTAAAACCACACACATTCATTATCTTGCAGTTCAGTAGTTCAAAAGTCTGACACAGGTCTCACTAGATTCAACTTAATGTGTCAGCAGGGTCGCATTCCTTCCAGAGGCTCTAGAGGAGGAATCTGTGCCCTTTTCTAGCTTCAAGGGGCTGCCTGCATTTCTTGGCTTATACTTCCCTTCTTTCATCTTCAAAGCCAGCTCCAACACATCTCTTCCTCTGCCTCTCCTTTTCTCCCTCCCTCTTCCCCGTTCTCCCTTGTGATTATATTGGCCCCACCTGGATAATGGGGGCACTGTCTCCCTATTTTAGTGTCACCTGGTTAGCAAGCTTAATTCCACCTGCAACCTTATTTCCCTTTGCTATGTAACATGTCATAATCCAGGGATTAGTACGTAGACATCTTTGAAGGGCTGTTATCCTTCCTACCACAAGAGGTATGATCATGATTAGTACTGTATAACTAATATTTCCATTCTCCTTTCAGACACACAGTAGGGTTATACTTCCTTGCTCCCTTCAAAGCAGCCACGTGACTTGCTTTGGCCAATGCAATATGAGTGGAAGTGGCGTGAGTCTTTTCCAGATAGATGCTTTATAAGACAGCATGTGATTTACTACATTCTCTTTGCCCTGCCTATGATAGGATGGAAGTATTGATGGAGATGGCACTTATGTCATCACCTATGTCTCACCTGGGTCTGTGAGACACTAGGATGAGCAGAGTCCTCCTACCAACCTGTGCTGGCCAGATATGGTGAGGGAGAAATAAGTGGTATCTCACTCCACTGAGCTTCAGGGGTTGTTTGGTCCTGCAGACAAACAGCTCATCCTGACTGGTACAGGAGGTTAAAAACAATACAAGCATATAACTGGCAAGAGATGGTATCTCATTGTGGTTTTGACTTGCATTTCTCTAATGACCAGTGATGAGGAGCTTTTTTTCATATTTTTGTTGGCTGCATAAATGTCTTCTTTTGAGAAGTGCCTGTTCATATCCTTTGCCCACTTTTTGATGGGATTGTATTTTTTCTTGTAAATTTGTTTAAGTTCTTTGTAGATTCTGGATATTAGCTCTTTGTCAGACGGATAGATTGCAAAACTTTTCTCCCATTCTGTGGGTTACCTGTTCACTCTGATGATAGTTTCTTTTGCTGTGCAGAAGCTCTTTAGTTTAATATGATCCCATTTGTCAATTTTGGCTTTTGTTGCCATTGCTTCTGGTGTTTTAGACATGAAGTCTTTGCCCATGCCTATGTCCTGAATGGCATTGCCCAGGTTTTCTTCTAGGATTTTTATGGTTTTAGGTCTTACATTTAAGTCTTTAATCTATCTTGAGTTAATTTTTGTATAAGGTGTAAGGAAGGGGTCCAGTCTCATTTTTCTGCATATGGCTAGTGAGTTTTCCCAACACCATTTATTAAATAGGGAATCCTTTCCCCATTGCTAGATTGTCCCAGGTTTGTCAAAGATCAGATGGTTGTAGATGTGTGGTGTTATTTCTGAGGCCTCTGTTCTGTTCCATTGGTCTATATATCTGTTTTGGTACCAGTACCATGCTGTTTTGGTTACTGTAGCCTTGTAGTATAGTTTGAAGTCAGGTAGCACAATCCCTCCAGCTTTGTTCTTTTTGCTTAGGATTGTCTTGGCTATGCAGGCTCTTATTTGGTTCCATATGAAGTTTAAAGTAGTTTTTTCCAATTCTGTGAATAAAGTCAGTTGTAGCTTACTGGGGATGGCATTGAATCTATAAATTTCTTTGGGCAGGATGGCCATTTTCACAATATTGATTCTTCCTATCCATGAGCATGGAATGTTTTTTCCATTTGTTTGTGTCCTTTCTTATTTCCTTGAGCAGTGGTTGGTAGTTCTCCATAAAGAGGTCCTTCACATCTCTTGTAAGTTATATTCCTAGGTATTTTATTCTCTTAAAAGCAATTGTGAATGGGAGTTCACTCATGATTTGGCTCTCTGTCTGTTATTGGTGTATAGAAATGCTTGTGATTTTTGCACATTGATTTTGTATCCTGATACTTTGCTGAAGATGCTTATCAGCCTAAGGAGATTTTGGGCTGAGATGGTGGGGTTTTCTAAATATACAAACATGTCATCTGAAAACAGAGACAATTTGACTTCCTCGTTTCCTATTTGAATACTCTTTATTTCTTTCTCTTGCCTGATGGCCCTGGACAGAATTCCCAATACTATGTTGAATAGGAGTAGTGAGAGAGGGCATCCTTGTCTTGTGATCATTAAAAAGTCAGGAAACAACAGATGCTAGAGAGGATGTGGAGAAATGGAAACACTTTTACACTGTTGGTGGGAGTGTAAATTAGTTCAACCATTGTGGAAGACAGTGTGGCTATTCCTCAAGGATCTAGAACCAGAAATACCATTTGACCAAGTAATCCTATTACTGGGTATATACCTGAAGGATTATAAATCATTCTACCATAAAGACACATGCACACGTATGTTTATTGTGGCACCCTGCACAATAGCAAAGACTTGGAACCAACCCAAATGCCCATCAATGTTAGACTGGATTAAGAAAATGTGGCACATATACACCATGGAATACTATGCAGCCATAAAAAAGGATGAGTTCATGTCCTTTGCAGGGACATGGATGAAGCTGGAAACCATCATTCTCAGCAAACTATCACAAGAACAGAAAACCAAACACTGCATGTTCTCACTCATAAGTGGGAGTTGAGCAATGAGAACACTGGACACAGGGAGGGGAACATCACACACCGGCCCCTGTCATGGGGTGGGGGGTTAGGGGAGGGATGGCATTTAGAGAAATACCTAATGTAGGTGAAGAGTTGATGGGTGCAGCAAACCACCACGGCACGTGTATACCTATGTAACAAAACTGCACATTCTACACATGTACTCCAGAACTTAACATATAATAATAATAAAAAAGAAATCTTACAAAAGGCAAAGTGATGGTGGCAATCTCATTGTGCTTTAATCTGAAGTATATAAATTACTGTGATAAATTAAACACAGACAAATTTCCTTAGAATGCCATAAAACACTAGAATTTTCCCAGAAATAAGATATTGAGTTTTGCTCTCCAACCCCAAATCAAAATGTTACAGTAAAATGTTTGTTTTCATACATGTTTTCTCCTTTGCTGTAAAATAAATAAATGAATAAATGTTTAAAAAAATACAAGTATCTGTTTTAGTCAGGGATGCATGTGTGTGAATGCTGAGGCAGATAAACTGAGTGACAGAGACAGTGGGAATGTAAAAAAGTAATGGGGACATTAAGATGGGCCTGGAAATAAGCTATGTTGATCATTACAATGTCTTCTAAATTGAAAACAAAATTGAATGGTGGAGCCCAGCCCTTCAACATTAGGGGCTTCCCTGTGCTCAGCCCTGACTGACCTCTAGAGAAGCTGTGAAGAGACCTTGAGTTTTGAAATAGAATCTATCTTCTGCTTAAGAGTCCTGCTTTGCTGCTGACCTAGGGGAACGCTGGATGTTTGGGTCCCTTCGGAGGTTGAGTGCCTGAGGCACCAGCTTCCCAAGACTTCTGATGGAGTACTGAATTCTAGGGGACCCTGGGCTCCCCTGAATCTTGTTTGTGGATTGGGGACAATGTTTTCTAGCCTCTCCAAGGGCTGAGTTCCTGCTTCAGTCTATTTGTAAGCCCTTTGTAGCCCCTAGTCGTTTGTAAAACATGTTCACATATGTTTTCATTTTGTCCTCTCAATAATCCTGTGAGATATGCAGGAATTTCTTTATTTTATTTTATCTTATTTATTTATTTAGAGAGAGTCTCACTCTGTCACCCAGGCCCGAGTGCATGGCGCAATCACAGCTCACTGCAACCTTGGAGTCCTGGGCTCAAGTGATCCTCCTGCCTCAGCCTCCTGAGTAGCTGGTACTTCAGATGCATGCTACCACACCCAGCTCATTAAAAAATTTTTTTGTTGTTGAGACAGAGTCTTACTATGTTGCCTAGGCTGGTCTCAAACCCCCAGGCTCAAGTGATCCTCCCATTTCAGCCTCCCAAAGTGCAGGGATTAAAGGCACGAAACACCACGTCTGGCCTCTGGTTTTTAGATAAACAAACTGAGGGTCATAGTGGTAGAAAAACAGAAACACTGGGACTGGAATCTAGAGTGTGAGAATCCAGAGATTCCCTTCCACAGCAGGGCTGTGGAAACAAATCCATCTCAGTGGATAACACTCATTAGCCTAGGATAGTTCACTGAACACCGATGGTGTGCCCTGTGTGGTTGTCCCTAATGGCTGAGAGGATAGTCCCAAGTCACTGAGGACACTTCCTAAATCAGTAGATCATTCCAGAGCCTTCAGTTTCTTTTAGTTGAATTGTTAAATTCTCCTAGGTCCTACTTAGAAAATCAAAGAGGTTATTTATTCAGATGATGAGGTCTGTTCTATAACTAAGTACCAGATATTTGTGTTCCTTTGGGTATTTCAGAAGCAGTACTAATTAAAACGATTTTCCCAGAATCGGGCTGACATCAATCACAGAAGCTACACACAGAGATGACCTAGCCTGATAATGGCCTTTATGAAATGAAGCTGTTAAATGAAAGAGTCGCGTTAAACTCAGCTTCATTTTGAATATAGAGACAGCAAAAAATCCAAATTTACTAGATGAGGAAAAAAAAAACAAGAGGAGCTGGAAATACCTATTTTAACTTCCAGGAGGATACAGTAAAGTCAAAAGATATAAATTATCGTTCTAAGATAGGACACTTGATAATGATTTTTAAATTGATTTTTTTTTTTAAAAAAAGGATGTCTTAGTAGTTTCTTTGGAATTCCACTTTGAACTTATGTTTATTTTAATTTATGGATGTGGTCAACTAGTCAAATTCAAACATGGATATCTTTAGCTTCCACATGCTCTTCTGAGTAAATAGCAACTGTGTTGATAGCAGGACATAGTTGTTAGAATATTGTATGGTCACCCTGACACTGCCACATTTAAAATCTGGAGGTGTAGGGCAAAGTGGCTCATGCCTGTAATATCAGCACTTTGAGAGGTCCAGGCAGGAGGGTCACTTGAGGCCAAAATTTCAAGACCAGCCTGGGCAACAGAGCGAGACCCTGTCTCTACAAAATAATAAAAAATTGAGCCAGGCATGTTGGCATGTACCTGTAGTCCCAGCTACTCAGAAGGCTGAAATGGGAGGATTGCTCAAGCCCAGGAGGTTGAGGTTAGAGTGATCCATGATCATGCCACTGCTCTCCAGCTTCGGTGTCAGATTGAGACACTGCCACTTAAAAAAATAGAAATACACGCTGAAATATTTACCAATCAAATGATATGATGATGATTTGCTTCAAAATAATATGAGAGTGGGGTAGGCAGGTGGGCAGATGGGAGTGGAAGGTGTTAATCATAGGCAAATAAAACCTAGGTCACCAACTTTCTCTTTTCTTTTCTTTCTTTCTTTCCTTTTTTTTTTTTTTTTTTTAAATATAAACAGGGTCTTGCTATGTTGCCCAAGCTGATCTCGGGCTCAGGCTCCCGTCTTGGCCTCCCAAAGTTCTAGGATTACAGGTGTGAGCCACAACTTTTCTTTTTTTTCTATAAAGGGCCAGATAGTAGCTGTGGGCCAGGGTCTCAAACTGTGTTGCCCACCACTCAACTCTGCA
Organism: Rhinopithecus bieti; assembly: GCF_001698545.2. Classification (NCBI taxonomy): domain Eukaryota; kingdom Metazoa; phylum Chordata; class Mammalia; order Primates; family Cercopithecidae; genus Rhinopithecus; species Rhinopithecus bieti. The sequence goes on from NW_016807704.1 coordinate 240,699, forward strand.
ATTGTAATGTGAAAGCAGTCACAGACAAAATATAAAGAAACGAGTGTGACTGTGTTCCAATAAAACTTTATTTACAAAAACATTCAATGGGCTGGATTTGGCCTTTGGGCCATAATTTAATCCCCTCTGGTAAAATAATCATTATTTTAGCTGGATCAGGAGTACATGGGAGTACATAAGTACTATAGAGTTCTGTCTACTTTTGCATATACAGGAAGTTTGATGCTTTCCATTTAAAATGATAGAATGTTTTGAGCACTATTCGCAAGCCCCAGACCACTCCTCAGCCTTCTTGGCATTCTTACAAGTAAGTATTCTTCCTATATCCAACTTGGGTCACATAGTAGAGACAGAGTCTCACTATATTGCCCAGGCTGGTCTGGAACTCCTAGGCTCAAGCAATCCTCCTGCCTCAGCCTCCCAAGGTAGTGGGATTACAGCCACCACGCCCAGCCTGGTAATTCTATTTTTTATTCCCAAATGCACTTTCTTAATCTGAGTCTATTCCCATAGCATTGTGTTTTTGTTTTCTGATATATCTTTATAGATCTATATTTATATAGATATCTGAGGACACTAATTATACATTTTTAAAAACTATTTTTTCCTTGAATCAGCTATGTTTCCTAGGGAGTAGTTTTGTTTGCATACATCTGGGTCTTTTCCTTAATACTCCACACTTCTGTTTATCATGCCCACCTACATTTAAGAATGAGGCAATGTAAAAACTAATTATCAGTTATATGTCATGGCAGGGCTTGCCACCTGACAGGAGTTACTTCAGATGAGCAGATAGGGAGCAGTCATTAGTCTTTGGATCTTGAAAAACAGAATGAGGAGGGCTATGCCCTGAACTGGGCACTAACTCACACTTTCACTGTCCAGTCTTTCACCAGACACTTTTTTTCATTTCTTTTGTAAATCAATAGGTCAATCAATCTCTCCTCTCTCACTCTCATTCTGTCTCTCTGTCTATATTTAGGAAGAGTCAGGCATTCTCTGCTGAGATATGTTTGAGTTGAATGTTCTGCCTACAGACTTTCCAGTAACTCCTCTGTTTTCAGCCCCATGTTTTGCTATCTCTGCAGGACCTGGAATTTCTGAATCCTGAGCCTCCCCAGGCTTCTGAGGAGCAGCTGTACAGTTTCCTCAGCAATAGTATCCATCATACGTTCTTTAAGTGAGGTTTCCTCCTCCCTGCTTCCCCCACACTTACTCCATTATTCACTTTCAGTCTCCAGAAATTTGTTGAAATCCTTTTATTTTTTATTTTTACTTTTTAAAATATATTTTTTACCACCCAACCCCTGCAGATGTTGAAATCTCTTAATCAACTGATGCCTTCTATTTATTTTTGTGGATTTATAACTTTAGACTTTACAGTCCTTTTTTGGAGCTGGGAGGGAGAGGAGCTAAACACATGTGCTTAATCCACCATATTGAATTACAGTCTGAAAGTGTCGTTTAGAAATCTTACCGTTTCTAGCACTCTTCTTCCTTCCTGCAGATGCAGGCTGCCATCTGGGATCATTTCTCTTAAACCCTGGGAACTTCCTTAGTATTTTCTGCAGTGCAGATCTATTACCAACAGATTCTCTCAGCTTTTGTTTGTCTGAAAAATGTCTATATTTGGCCTTCATTTTCTGGTTTTAAACTTTTACTTTGAACTAATTTTAAGCTTACAGAAAAACTGCAATAGCACCAACAACTCCCAAGTACTCTTTTCAGCTGGTAACATTTAATTGTTAACATTTGGCCACATTTGCTTAATCAATCTCTCTGTCTCTTTGTATATGTGGATATACTTAGACCACTACACACACATCTTTTTTTTTTTTTTTTTTTTTTTTTTTTTTTTTTTTTCTGTTTTTGAGACAGAGTCTCACTCTGTCACCCAGGCTGGAGTGCAGTGGCATGATCTTGGTTCATAGCAGCCTCGACCTCCTGGGCTCAAGCAATCCTCCTACCTTAGCCTCCCAAGTAGCTGGGATCACAGGCATGCACCACCATGCTTGGCTAATTGTATTCTTTGTAGAGATGAGGTTTTGCCATGTTTCCCAGGCTGGTCTCAAACTCCTGAGCTCAAGCAATCTGCCTTCCTCAGCCTCCCAAAGTGTTGGGATGACAGGCATGAACCACCACACCTGGTACATAATTTTTATTTATTTATTTATTTTTTTGAGACAGCATCTTGCTCTGTTGTCCAGACTGGAGTGTAATTGCGCAATCTCAGCTCACTGTAACCTCGGCCTCCTGGGTTCAAGCAATTCCTCTGCCTCAGCCTCCTGAGTAACTGGGACTACAGGCATGCGCCACCATGCTCAGCTAATTTTTTGTGTGTTTTTAGTAGAGATGGGGTTTCACTGTGTTAGCCAGGGTGGTCTTGATCTCCTGGCCTCGTGATCCGCCTGCCTCAGCCTCCCAAAGTGCTGGGATTACAGGCGTGAGCCACCACACCTGGCACATAATTTTTTTAAAAAAATTTTGTAGCGATGATGTCTCACTATGTTGCCCAGGATGGTTTCAAACTCCTGGCCTCAAGCAATCCTCAAACCTTGGTCTCCCAAAGTGCTGGGATCACAGACATGAGTCACCACACCCAGTCAGACCCACAGATAATTTTTAAATTGTTTAAAAATAGGTTGTAGATATAATGACCCCAATTCAGGGAATGCATACTGATACAATATTATCATCTAATCCACAGGTTCCACTCAAATTTCACTTTGTCTTGATAATGTTCTTCATCCCCTTCCCCAGCTTTATTAAGATGTAATTGAAAAATAAAAATTGTACATATTTACATTGTACAACATGTTTCAACATATCTTTTGTGAAATAATTAAATCAAGCTAATTAGCTCACATACTTTTTTTGAGGTGAGAACATTTAATATCTATGCTTAGCAGTTTTCAAGTACAATACATTATTATTAACTATAGTCACCATGCTGTACAATAGATTTCCAGAATGTATTCCTCTTGTCTAATTCAAACTTTGTGCCCTTTGACCTACATCTTCCCATTCCACCCTTCCCCAGACCCTGGTAACCACTATTCCACTCTTTGTCTATGAGTTCAACTTTTTCAGATTCCACATGTAAGTGAGATCACACGATATTTGTCTTTCTTGTCTGACTCATTTTACTTAGCACAATGCCCTCTGGGTCAATCTATATTGTCGCAAATGACAAGATTTCTTCTTTTTTAAGGCTGAATAGTACTCCATTGTGTATATATGCCACATTTTCTTTATCCATTCATCTGTTGATGGACACAGGTTGATTCCATATCTCGGCTATTGTGAACATGCTGTAATGAACGTGGGGGTGTAGATATCTCTCTTGGACATATTAATTTTATTTCTGTTGGATATATACCTGGAGTGGGATTGCTGGATCATGTGGTACTTCTATTTTTAGTTTTTTGAGGAACTTCCATTGTATTTTTCATAATGGCTGTACTACCCAAGAGTGATCTTTATAAGTCTAGCATCTAATCTGTGATCACACGTCACATTTAGTTATCATATATCTTTAATTTCCTTCAATCCGGATGAATTCCCTTTTTTTGTCTTTCATCACCTTGATAGTTTTCAGGAACACATACCAATTACTTTGTAAAATATCATTTAGTTTGGATTTGTCTGATATATCCTCATTATTCAAGATAGGTTATTCTTTTTTGTGTGTAGTTTTGTTTTGTTTTTGGCAGGAATACCACAGAAATGATTCTGTGTTCTTCTCAGTGCATCATGTCAGCAGACATGTGTACTAGTCTGTTTTCACACAGCTATAAAGAAATACCCAAGACGGGTTATTTATAAAGGAAAGAGGTCTAATTGACTGACAGTTCCACATGGCTGGGGAGGCCTCAGGAAACTTAACAATTGAAGGGGAAGCAAGGAGCTTCTTCACATGGTGGCAGGAGAGAGGAGTGGGGAGTAAAGGGGAAAGAGCCCCTTATAAAACCATCAGATCTTGGGAGAGATCACTATCACTAGAACAGCATAGGGGAAATGCCCCCATGATCCAATTACCTCCCTCCAGGTCTCTCCCTTGACACATGAGGATTATGGGGATTACAATTCAAGATGAGATTTGGGTGGGGACATAGCCAAACCATATCATATGCCAAGCCATATCAGCATGTAACACAGTCAAACCATATCAGCATGTAATATCAATTGTCCTCATTACAGGTGATGTTAACTTTTATTATTTGATTAAGATAATACAGGCCCTTGGATAGCCAAAACAATCTTAACTAAGAAGAATAAAGTTGGAGGAATTACATTTCCTGATTTCAAAGCTTACTACAAAGCTACAGTAATCAAAACAATGTGGTACTGGCATGAAGAAATACATGTAGACCAATGGAATACAATACAGAACCCAGAAATAATCTGTCTATATGAGGAAATGATTTTTAACAAGGGTGCCAAGTTCAATGGAAAAAAGAACAGTCTTCTTAACAAAAGGTGTTGGAAAACTGGATATACACATGCAAAACACTGACATTGGACCCTTACCTTACATACATAAAAATGAACTTAAAATGGATCAGAGACTTAAAGGTAAGAGCTAAACTATAAAATTCTCAGAAAAAAAAAACAGTAAAAAGCTTCATGATGTATTTGGCAATAATCTTTTAGCTATGACATTAAAGGAACAGGAAGCAACAAAAAAATTAGAGCAACTGGCCAGGTGCAGTGACTCACGCCTGTAATCATAGCACTTTTGGAGGCCAAGGAAGGTGGATCACTTGAGGTCAGGAGTTCGAGACCAGCCTGTTCAACATGGTGAAACCCCATCTCATACAAAAATTAGCTGGGCATGGTGGTGCATATTTATAATCCCAGCTACTCAGGAGGCCGAGGCAGGAGAATCGCTTGAACCTGGGAGGCAGCAGTTGCAGTGAGCTGAGATAATGCCATAGCACTCCAGCCTTGGTTGCAGAGTAAGACTCTGTCAAAAAAAAAAAAAAAAAAAAAAAAAAAAAAAAAAAGCAACTGGACTACATCAATAAAGTGAAAGGCAACTTGCAGAATGGTAGAAAAAATTTGCAAATCACATATCTGATATTCAGAATTTATAAAGAATTCCTACAACTCAACAACAACAACAGCAGCTCCAATTTGCAAATGAGCAAAGGGGTCTGGCATGGTGGTGCACATCTGTAGTCCCAGCTGAGATGGGAGGATTGCTTGAGCCCGGGAGTTCAAAGCTGCAGTACACTATGATTGTAGTGAAAAGCCTCTCCATCCTGGGCAACATAGGGAGCACTGGTTTATTTAAAAAAAAAAAAAAAAAAAAAAAAGGAGGAGGAGGAAGAAGAAGAAGAAGAAGAAGAAGAAGAAGAAGCAGCAGCAAACCAGCAAAGAACTTGAATAGACATTTATCCAAGAAGATATACAGACACCAATAAACACAAGAGGTTCAACATCACTAATCATTAGGGAAATGCAAATCAAAACCACAAAGAGATGCCACTTCACACCCATTAGGATGACTATTATAAAAAAACGAACAAACAAACAACAAAACAGAAAATAAGTGTTAAGGATGTGGAGAAATTTGAACCGTTTGCTCTGCTGGTGGGAATATAAAATGGTGCAGCCACTGTGGAAAATAGTATGGCAGTTCCTCAAAAAATTAAACAGAGAATTACATACGATCCTGCAATTCCATATATACCTCAAAGGATTGGAAGCAGAGACTCAGTTACTTCTACACCCATGTTCATAGCAGCCTATTCTCAATAGTCAAAAGATGGAAGCAACCCAAGTTATCATCAATGTATGAATAATAAACAAAATGTGATATATACATATGACAGAATATTATTCAGCCTTTAAAAACAGGAAATTCTACCACATGGATGAAACTGGAGGACATAATGCTTAGTGAAATAAGTCACAAAAACACAAATACAGTGTGATTCCACTTATATGAGGTACCTAAAGTAGTCAAACTCATAAAGACAGAAAGTAGAATGGTAGCTGCCAGGGTCTGGGGGAAAGGGAAAATGGGTAGTTGTCGTTTAATGAGTACAGAATATCAGTTTGGGAAGACAAAAAGGTTTTGGAGAGAAATAGTCATGATTGTTGCACAATGTTGCACATTGTTGTGAGTGTACTTAATGCCACTGAACATACACTGAAAATGGTCAAAATGGTAAATTTTGGCCAGCACAGTGGCTCCCGCCTGTATTTCCAGCACTTTGGGAGGCCGAGGTGGGCAGATCACGAGGTCAAAAGATCGAGACCATCCTGGTCAACATGGTGAAACCCCGTCTCTACTAAAAATACAAAAAAAAATTAGCCGGGCATGGTGTCAGGTGCCTGTAGTCCCAGCTGCTCGGGAGGCTGAGGCAGGAGAACTGTGTGAACCCGGGAGATGGAGCTTGCAGTGAGTCGAGATCACACCACTGCACTCCAGCCGGGCAATAGAGCGAGACTCCGTCTCAAAAAAAAAAAAAAATTAATAAATTTTAATTATTTGGATTTTACCACAGTTTTTAAAAAGATGACATGTGCCTTATTTCTCCACTGTAAAGTTAATCAATATCTGTACTTATCAACAATTATTAAGTATTTTGTAGTAAGATAATTTGAAATTATATAATTTCAAATAATTCACACCAATAGTTCAAATACCAATCCAACACCACAAGATTTATTCTAGCATCCTCTGTTACTATATTTGTAATTTCTCCAACACTGAAAACCTAGCTCCTATTATCCTCAATATACTTTTTGGCAATCCCCATATGTAATCAATCTCCCAACTATACAGGCCATCTTCCTAAACCTGTCTCTGCCAAACCTGCCAGCTAAATTCTTGACCCTGGCCCCATTGATTGTGCCAGCCTAATTCTTGGCTCTGACAAAGAGGAAGAGGAAGGTGAAGTGAAGGCCCTCAATTCTGAAGAATATTTTCACTGGATATAGAATTCCAAGTAGACAAATTCTTTTCCTCTTTCATCACTTTATTTATTTATTCATTTATTGAGACTGAGTCTCACTCTGTTGCCCAGGCTGGAGTGCAGTGACATGATCTCGGCTCACCTCGACCTCCACCTCCCAGGTTCAAGAGATTTTCATGCCTCAGCCTCCTGAGTAGCTGGAGTAGTAGGTGTCCATCATGACAACCAGCTGACTTTTTTATTTTTAGTAGAGGTAGTGCTTCACCATGTTGGCCAGGCTGGTCTCGAACTCCTGACCTCAGGTGATTCACCCACCTTGGCCTCCCAAAGTGCTGGGATTACAGGTATGAGTCACTGCACTCAGCCTCATCACTTTAAAGATGTCTTTTCATTCTAGTTTTCATTGTTGCCTATAAAAAATTAGCCATCATTTTTATTGTTATACCTTAAAATGTACTATGTATTTTTTCCTTTGGATGCAGTTAAGATTTTCTCTTTATCTTTGGTTTATAGCACTTTGACTACAATGAGCCTAGGTGTGGTCTTCAAATAATTTATTTGAAGTTCTTGATTTATTGGGGTTCTCTGAATTTCTTGGACATGTAGGTTGATATCTTTCATAAAATGTGGAAAAATTGAGGGCATTTTATCTTCAAATATTTTTTCTACCCTGTTCTTTCTCCATTATACCTTTTAGATTATTTTATATTATCCCACTGTTCTCTATAACTCTGTCCTGTTTTCCTCCTTTTATTTTCTCTCTGTGCTTTAATTTGGATAATTTCCATTAGCCTGTCTTTAAGTTTCCTCATCCCCTTTTCAGCTGTGTCCATCTGCTGGGAAGCCCATTCCCTGGATTCTTCATGTCAGATTACCATATTTTCCTTTTAGAATTTTCATTTGATTCTTTTAGAGTTTCTCTTTTTCTTTTCTTTTCTTTTTTCTGAGATGAAGTCTCACTCTGTTGCCCAGGCTGGAGTGCAGTGGCATGATCTCAGCTCACTGCAACCTCTGCCTTATGGGTTCAAGTGATTCTCCTGCCTCAGCCTCCTGAGTAGCTGGGACTACAGGTGCACGCTGCCACACCTGGCTAATTTGTTGTTTTTATTTGTAGTAGAGATGGGGTTCACCATGTTGCCCAGGCTGATCACAAACTCCTGAGCTCAGGCTATCTACTCCTCTTGGCCTCCCAAAGTGCTGAGATTACAGACATGAGCCACCACACCCAGTCGCGTTTCTCTTTTTCTATTGTAATTTCATCCATCTCTTTTGCCATTTCTTCAGTCTTTTCCTTTACATATTGTAATTTATTATCTCACGGTATCTGGTAGGTCAGAAATCTGCGTGTGGTTTAGCTGTCTTAGCTAGATGACTCTGGGTCAAGCTCGCTCATAAGGTTACAGTCAAGCTGCCAGGCAGGGCTTTGGTCTCATATAAGGTTCAAGAGGAGAAAGATCTTTTAAATTTTAAAACATTTATGAGTTTAAACTCCTTCTACATTAATTCCAAAATCTTGGTCATCTGTAAGTCTCTTCAGTCGACCACCTTTTCTCTTAATAATGGGTCAGTTTTTCCTCTGCTGCTTTACATGTTCAGCAATTTAAAAAAATCTTATGCTGGGCATAGAAAAATTCTGGATTTTGTTATCTTCCACTGAAGAGTGCCAAATATCTTTCTGAAAGAAAGTTAAATTACTGGTAGATCACTTTGATTCTGGTGAGGTTTATTTTAGGCCTCTATGGTGAGTCTATTTCTGGTTTTCCTTAGTTCTGGGATTTGGCTCTTACTCATATGGCATGGTCCTTACACCTAGGGCATAGTCTTTTTGGTGTCTCAACATGGTATCTCCACTCTTGAGTGGATCAGAACTCCAATGTCTTCATAGCTTTGTGCAACTTCTGAAATCTAGGTTTGGTTTTCAGCTCCTCCAGCTGTTTTTTGCTGGTATAGCTTACAGAATCTTGCCAAGCACATACGCAGTTTAGCATTTGGCCAAGGGCCCAAAGGAAACTCCTATGTGGATTCCTGAGGCTCCTTCTTTGTCACTCTTTTCTATCTACCTACCCTGTCCTGTAATTTTCAGTAACCTTTGCAGGCCCAAACTCCAATTTATTTATCTATTCCAATTCTCTGAAAGTGGTTTGGAAAATTGCCCCCCAAGGTTGAATGTAAAATTCTCATTTTGAGCTCCTTTTCTCTCAAGGATAATAGTCATGCACTGTGCCTTATCCCATGCCCAAAAGAAATTGTTTTGTACATTTTGTTTAGTTTAATAGTTGTTTATGGCAGGAGGGAAGGTCTGATGCTAGTTACTTCATGATGTCCAGTACAAGAAGTCCACAAATATTTCTTATGTTTTTATAGACCAATCCTATTCTTATATAGTGGAAAATTAAAGGTAGGCAAACAAACCTACATCATATAATTTCCAGTTTAGTCCTCTACATGATAAGAAACACATGTGGTGCTTATCGTTGTGCTTCCTGTAAGTCTGGTAATTTTTTTTTTTTTTTTTTTTTTTTTTTTTTTTTTTTTTTT
>NW_016807704.1:250701-275046 GCF_001698545.2 Rhinopithecus bieti
TCATCTGTTTCAAATTCTCACTATGGGTTTTATTGTCAAGTTCTGATGTGGTTGAAGGTGATGGAATGATCTGGTTGCTTCCAGGAGTCTCCTTCAAGAAGTGCTGATTCATATCACTCTGCAGTAATTCCATCGTTTTCTTGTGTTCACCCACAGTTTTCTGTAGTGCTTCCAAAGCAAGATGGACACTGTTTAAAGTATTGCCAATGGAAGCTATGCTCTTCTGAAGTCCCTCTACAGTGGTAGGCAGGCTAATCAAGTCTGCAGCTGACTTAATATTGGCTTTGAGGTAGTTCACTGCAGAAGTCAACAGAGAAATCTGCTTATTCTTTTCTGTGATGTTTATCCAGACTTTGTTCAAACCCATCTCTCCAGATTCAATCTTCTCAAGTTGTTTTTGCTTGCTGAGTAGTTCTTCACTAAGTTTGGGGATTTCTTGGAATGAGCTTTTCTGATTAGACTCCATTGTTCGAAATTTTTCCTTGAGGGCTTCCAGATCCTCCTTGAGAGCAACCTGCATCCACACCGAGCCAACACAGGCCACAACACAGGCAGCAAGGATGACAAAACCACAGAGCGGATAACAGATCTTGCAGCATCGTAAATAGTCTCCCTTGGCAAAGCGAGAGCGATTTCCAAACACACCAAATTCCTCTTCCTCTTCGGAGCTGGACTCAGAGTCTAAGTTAGGAGGCTCAGTGCAAAGCAGGCGGTGACTGCTTGGGCCTTTCTTGGGCTTCTTTCTCCGGCTGTCCCCAGCCAAACCAATCAATGCATTGAGCTCTTTGCGCTTTTTCATCTTTTCGTGTGGGGTGAGTGGAGCCCTGACTCCTAAGCTGCCAGGTTCCCACCTAATGCCCAATTCTCTTCCTGCCTTGGAGCTGCCTTCCAGGGTTGGGGATCCTGGGCCAGAGCCCCCTAGTCACTCCCACCTAGGGGTGGGACTGACCAGATCCTCCAGGGACTGGAGATTGGAGCCCAGAGGAAACTGGAACTCAGATGGGTGGGGGAAATCACATAGAAATGGCCAAGGAGCTGGTGACTCCAAAGGATAAGGCCTTGGGCACAGAGTGTTAGTAGAGGGTGGAAAGGGACTTTTATCTTCCAAAGTGCGGAAACAAAGCCAACTCAAAAATGAAGGATTCTCAGCCCGGATAAGTAGGCAATACTTCTAAGGGTGCTCCAGGAGCTGAGGAAGGACACCCTTAAAATAGGTGTTTTGGACCTCCGGGGGAGGATTTCCAATGGGGAAGGAAGAGAAACTTGTTCTTGAATGGGAAGAGAGTGGGGAGGTGCAGAGCAAGAACGTGGAAACGCGTCAGTCCCTTCCTGGCAGGACAGGTGGCGGCAGGAGGGGACTCCCAGCAGCTACAATCCTAACACTGCTTGGCCGCAGAGGAAATGCCCGGCCCAGGAAGCCGGATGGGGTGTGTGATGATCACCGTTCTCTGGCCTCCATCCTGAACGTGAAGGAGGCCCGAGGCCGAGGAATATCCGGAGCCCGGCTCAAAGGGTCAGCCTGAGAGAAGCCAGTACTGTGCCTGCTAGACCTCTGGCCCGCTGTCTGGGCCTTGGGGACACGGCGGGCTCCAGACCCAGGCCATCGCTCCAGCCCCTGAAGTGATTCTTATGCCTTGACCTCCCGAGTAGCTGGGATTACAGGTGGGAGTCACCAGGTCCAGCAAATATTTTTTTTGATTGGGTCTTCTAATAGAGATGGAGTTTCACCATTTTGGCAAAGCTGGTCTTGAACTTCTGGCCTCAAGTGATCCACCCACCTTGGCCTCCCAAAGTGCTGGGATTATAGACATGAGCCACCGTGCTTGGCCAAGTTTAGTAATCTTAACATGCACTGAGGATACAGGAAGATGATCTACGAATTCTTGAAGATAAGGGTAAAACATTAAGAATCCATAGAAGTAATACCTGGGTGCCATTCAATTATTGGACTATGAAGACAATTTAGTAATCCCATTCTCCTTTGACCACTGGCTCTAAGACTAGATCTACTGCAATCTGGAAGCTGCTAAGCCCTAATAATCCCTTATGTAGAAGAGGGAGAGTACATACTGAATTAGGGACATTTTACATTTTGTATGAAACTGTAGCTAGTCACAACATAGTTGTAGTTTGTACCTCTTCACTTTTCTGTCCAAGAAGTTGCCTTTCCACTGAGGCAGAGACAATGCTATGTGTTCACCAAACTCCATTTCATTTTCCTTAGGTATACCAGATTTCTACATTTCCCAGCCTCTTCTGCAACTGTGTTGGGGAATGTCACTGAATCCCAGACAATAGAATGCGGAATAATATATACTATTTCCATTCCCTTCCCCCTTCCACCACTGTGCGATTGCCTCAATTTCCTTCCCCTTCCACAGTGACCCAAAGGTCATGGTTTTAGGATGGTGACCTCACAGATAGAAGGAGCCTAGAAATTTAAGTCACTGCTTGAAGGAGACCCATGGAAGAGAGATGACTGACCCACTAAGACTGTGATAGGAAACAAACACCTTGTGATTTTTTTTTTTTTTTGAGATGGAATCTTGCTCTGTCGTCCAGGCTGTAGTGCAATGGTGTGATCTTGGCTCACTGCAACCTCTGCCTCCCAGGTTCAAGTGATTCTCCTGCCTCAGCCTCCAAAGTGGCTTGGATTATAGGCACCCACCACCAAGCCGGGCTAATTTTTGTATTATTTAGTAGAGATGGGGTATGGCCACATTGGCCAGGCTGGTCTTGAACTCCTGACCTCAGGTGATTCACCTGCCTCAGCCTCTCAAAGTGTTGGCATTAGAGGCGTGAGCCACTGTGCCCGGCCTCCTTGTGATTTTAAACCACTTAGATTTCAGGGTTAATTACAATAGTAGAGCTTGTCCTATGTGGACGTAAGTACCAATCAGAGCATGTAATAAGACTACGACTATTTTTTTTTTTTTTTTTTGACACTGAATCTCGCTCTGTTGCTAAGCCAGAGTGCAGTGGCACGATCCCAGCTCACTGCAACCTCTGCCTCCTGGGTACAAGTGATTCTCCTGCCTCAGCCTCTGCCTCCTGAGTAACTGGGACTACAGGCATGCACCACCAAGCCCAGCTAATTTTTGTATTTTTAGTAGAGACGGGGTTTCACCGTGTTGGCCAGGGTGATCTTGATCTCTTGACCTCGTGATGTGCCCGCCTTGGCCTCTCAGAGTGCTTGGATTACAGGTGCCACCGCACCTGGCCAATAAGACTATTTTTTAAAAAGTAAAAAAGAAGCTACAAAGTATCCACATTGTTCATCACCCATGAACAACAATACCATGAGGATATGTGTAAGCATATTTGGATGGCAAAGTTCAGATGTGAAACCCATCCTGACACACATGCATGGATGCACACATACACAACATACATTTAAGTTCCCATGCCATTAAAAGGGGTCTCAGAGATCATTCAAAAAATAACTTCCACATTTAAAAGACTGACTTTCTCACTTCGTACTTTGAGAGTTCAAGTGGCTAATCAATTCTTACATGACCAACAATACAAAATTATACCTATAAGCATTGTCTTTTCAAATAACATTTTACCAGAGGATAAAAAAAAGTCTTCAAAGTCAATGTTTCCTTAATTATTAGAGAAATGCAAATTAAAACCACATGCCTGTAGTCCCAGCTACTCAGGAGGCTGAGATGATCCTGGGAGGATTGCTTGAGCCCAGGAGTTTGAGGCTGCAGACAGTTATAATCGCGCCACCATATTCCAGCCTGGATGACAGAGGGAAACACTGTTTCCAAAAATAAAGTAAAAAATAAAGAAAAAAACAACAGATATTGGCAAGGATGTGGAGAAAAGGAATGAAGGGAATGCTTATACACTGTTGGTGGGAATGTAAATTAGTTCAACCTTTATGGAAGACAGTATGGAGATTTCTCAAAGAACTAATAATAGAATTACCATTTGATCCAGCAATCCTACTACTCGGTATGTACCCAAAGGGAAAAAAAATTATATCAAAAAGATACTTGCACTCATATTTTATCACAGAACTATTCACAATAACAAAAATGTGGAATCAGCCTAAGTGTCCTCAACGAAGGATCGGGTAAAGAAAATGTGGTATCTATGTACCATGGAATACCATACAAAGAATGAAAACATGTCTTTTGCAGGAATATGAATGGAACTGGAGGCCATTATCCTAAATAAATTAACTCAGAAAGTAAAATACCACATGTTATCACTCATAAGTGGGCGCTAAACAAGGGGTACACATGGACATGCAGAGTGAAATAACAGACACTGGAGACTCTGAAAGGTAGGAAGGTGGGAGCAGGGTGAGGGCTGAAAAATTACCTATTGGGTACCATGTCACTACTAGGGTGATGGGTATACTAAAAGCTTAGACTTCACCACTATGAAATATATGCATGTAAGAAAGCTGCACTTGTACCCCCTAGATCTATAAAATAAAATTTAATTTAAAACAAAGTCACTTTTTTTTAGGCCACGTACTAGAGTCTAAAACCAAAGTAAAGCATTACATTTTAGAAAAACCAAATACTTCTAAAGAGATTATTCTATATATCTGCCACAGAAGTATGAGACCTGCACTTACTTACTACTTAATAGTCTATTTTATTTCTAGGAAATAAGCAATGTTATTATTAATGTCAAATGAGAAGGCTAATTTGCTTAATATGAGACTTGAACTTCAATTCTCCTCTTACACTAAATCTAAGTGCTGTAATGATTCAAATTTGAGTTGGTCTTTGGGAAGGGAATTGATGATGAAAGGCACTGTGCTTTTTTGTTTTGTTTTGTTTTTTAGAGATGTGGTCTCACTATGTTGTTCAGGCCGGTCTCAAAGTCCTAGGCTCAAGCAATCCTCCTGCCTTGGCCTCCCAAAGGGCTGGGATTACACGCATAAGCCACTGCACCCAGCTAGGCATTGTGCTTTAATGATATAAGCCATAGCAGTATAACAATTGACAAGTTACTAAACCTCTTGGTGCCCCAGTTATTTCATCTATAAAATAATAATTTTCACTGATGGTTCTGGTTGTTGTGAGGAATGCATAGAACAACCTGGTACATAAAAACTGCTTAATAAATGCTAACAATCATCATAATCATTATCAATATAGTAAGGAAATTCAGATGTTATTAGTAGTGACCATAACTTTGTCATTCACTTTGTGTAAGAATGTGAAAAAGAGTGTAAACAATACATTTTATCATTTTGGGGCTTTCTTCCTACCCCCTTTAGTAAAATAGGAATATTATAAAGGCATACATGTTACAGTATCTGAAAACTGTGTTAGGTGTTTTTAAAGTAGAAGCCAGGGAATACATTTCTGAATTAGATTTATCTATATTTCAAAAGAAATTTTCCATTAAATGTTAAAAAAATTAGAGCATGTCATCTTGGAAAAGACATTATAAAATTATGAGGAAAACAGTCTTAATTAAGTACATACAGGTTATCCCCCCCATACTTTTAAAATTGTTGTTTTGGAACTAACTTGTCATTCCTTTGTGTTTGCGTACACACACACATTAGACAGAACACAGGGACTACACTAACACAAACACTGCCAATCAGAGCTCAAGGTAAATGTACTATAAATTATCTTTTCACTAGCTAATCTTAGATCTTTGGGTTCTTGGGAGTATGGTGGAATCACATTTATCAGAAGGTCTCAAGGGACACATAAAGCTTTCAAATACATGAGGATTTGGATAAGGAGGGAATCTGGCAAATAGGGCTTTGAACTTGGCAGTGCAGATTGCACCATCTACAGCATAAATTGACAAACCATCCTTTCCATTTCTCTTGGTTTATAGCCAGCCAACTAATGTAGCCAAGTCAGCACACCAAACAAAAGTGTTATGTTCCAGGCACAATGAATTTTGAGTTTCAAGAGTGGTTGGTCTTTCTTTTCATTTCATCACTTTGCTAGGGTTAGATAAATCTAAGAGTCAAAAACTTAACTATAATCTCACATTCTAAAAAATGCTCAGCTATTAGAAAGCCACCCAACTCCTTTTCCAAAGGTTTTAAACCTACTAAACAAGCCCTACGTGCTGCTCAAAAAATATGGAATTCACATGTAGTTACATTATTACAAGACCGCATACAGGTTAAGTGAGCTTCGAATCAACCAAAAATATACGGTCCCTTCTGGATCTGCTACAGATTTGGTAGGCAAATAAATAATTTTAGGTTTATTCCACTCCAACTAAAATATGATAGATGCACCATAGCACTGATTAAAATGTATTGAGAAGTTGGTTATAGACATAGTTTCTACACGCATAAAGCTGCAAATCTAAGCTTGGCTGCCAGCATAGAGTTTCTAGGCAGGCCAAAGACCTGTGGAACTGAAATTTGTCCCTTAAATTAGTATTGCTTAATATAGTCATAAGGGATTTACAAAACCCATAGAATTGCCCACTTTTTAAAAGCTGGAGTGCTGTTAGCTTAAGTATTATTTGGGACTTTAAAAAATCATAAAATGGCCTGTTTTACTTTATTGTTTTGCTTGAAAAAATCTAATTGGGAAAAGTAAATCTCATATTTCTGTTGCATTGAAAGGTTTGAGCTTCGTGATTGACAGTATTGGCAACAGATAACAGTGTAAACAGCCCTTCTTAAATGCATTTTGATTAAATGTATTTAAGGTTTCACTTAAGATGCATTTTGCCTTTTCAATATGGTACTAGACATGGATGGAAAAACAGCAGATATTTTTCCAAGCAGGAGGCATGATATTGCTAAAATACTCAGCCTCCATCACAGTATTAATTAGTGCGTTTCACCAACCAAGGCTGTAAGACTTGTAAATGAAATTCTAGAAGGGGCATCAAACTAGAACAGGATATGGAAGCCAAATGGAAAACATGAACCAGTAAAATAAAAAAGCTAAACTAGCTAGAAGTCTAAGTCTAGTCTTTGAAGTCAGTTCAAGTCTTGCATGCTTTAATTCTGATGTAATCTTAAAATGGTGGATACAAACAAGAACTCAGAAACAGCTTTTGTAACTTTTGGACCAACTGCACATGAATCAGTTTGTTGATGGCTATAATGATTACACAGTGGTCTTTGCTGAATTATATCTGAATTAAAACAGTCATTTTCTCTTAGGCTAAAATGTAATAATGAAGACTTACCAACAAGAATAGCCATTCTCCAAACACATACACCCACACACACACTTACAAAAATTTTTACACAGTATGTTACATTTTGTTGATATATCAAATTATTTGTCTTAACAGCAGTAATGCATAAGCTCTTGCACGCTAGCACATTCTTCCTGTATGACAATGTGTTTGTTCCTTGTTTGTTCTGCCATTTGTCTCATTTCACATTCTAGTTAATGACATGATTGCTCTTCTGTGTGCAAGAATTTTTTCTGAGAAGAAATAATTCTCTTGATTTGAAAAAAATATATATTTCTGGCAGGATGGGAACTTCAAACACATATGGTGTAAAAAGACTACTATGCCCATAATAGTCTTAATGGACAAAATTCCTTCAATTAAAAATCACAATTCATTAAGTGCATTCTTCTTTTCTGCCAACAAGCCTTAAAATGAATAGTACACACAATGAAAATGTATACTGATTTTTTTGTAACAATCCATTTAAAATCCTCAGATGAAATAAGTGTTACCACTATGTTATAAAGTGTTTTTCTTATGAGCCAAATTATTCTTTTAAAGAAATTTAAGCTATTTTCTTCTTTTGATGATAAACGGAAAAGTTCAGTAAATCAGTACTACCTTAGAAAGATACATAAAAGCTGAAACAGATTTGATTGAAGATACATAATCTCAGTATAACTTGTGATGAGAATTGAATATGTGGGTTAATATTTCTTTGTAAGATGAATATGTAAATAACAAGTAAGGAGATTCAACTAAGAACTATTCGGTTGAACCTATTAGCTTTAATGGCAAAGACCACGATTACTTTTGCACCAACCTAATACAATTATAAGGAATAGAGTATCCCACATCTATAGTACAGGGTGACTCAATGGCAGCAGTACTGTGTTTAAACCCTAGAAAACAGTCCACAGAAGTAAGAAGAAACAGCCATTGCCACGATTTTCTGGTAAATAACTATAAAATTTCAGTCTCATTAAATTATTCAGTGTCCAATAAGTGCTAAGGAAATAAGTAAGACATGTAAACAAAAAATGCAATACTGTTGTTCAGTTCCAAAGCAGATATGTGTACCATGGCAAGACAAAAGAGAAAAAGATCAACTCAGTTGGAGAAGAAAAGGGAAGGGGTCAGGGACAGCTTTACAAAGGAAACAATTTTCAAGTTGGACTTTTGAAAAAATGGGTGGGAGCGCTGCAGGTTAAAGAGGGAAGGAATTCCCCAACAGATGAACCAGTTATGAAACTGCCATAACCCACTTGTGAGCTGTAAGTAATTTATTTTATAATAGTACAGTGGTTCTCAAAGTATGGCCTGTAAACCTCTTATTCAGGGGTTCAATGAGATCAAAACTATTTTCTTTTCTTTTCTTCTTCTTTTTTTTTTTTTTTTTTTTGAGTCAGGGTTTTGCCATGTGGGCCAAACAACTGGTCTTGAACTCCTGGGCTCAAGCCCAGACTATTCTCAAGCTCAGCCTATTCCAGCTATTGTCAAACTCTTCCAAAAAACTGAAGATGGGAGAACACTTCCAAACTTTTATGAAGCCGTTATTATCCTGATACCAAAGCCAAAGGCACCACAAGAATGGAAAACAATAGGCCAATATCCTTAATGAATATAGATGCAAAAATTCTCAACAAAATACTAGCAAATCAGGTTTAATTTAACAACATATTAAAATAATCCTACACCATTATCAAGTGGGATTTATCCCTGGGATATAAGGATCCACCTGCCTCAGGCTCCCAGCACTGGAATTACAGGCGTGAGCCACCATGCCCAGTCAAAACTATTTTCATAATAATACTAAAATATTACTAACAGGGTCTTGCGCTGTCACCCAGGCTGGAGTGTAGTGGCACGATCATAGTTCACTATAACTGTGAACTCCTGGGCTCAAGTGATCCTCCTGCCTCAGCCTTCCAAGTAGTTGGGACAACAACTGTGTGTCACCACACATTGTGAACTTTTTATTTTTTGGTGACTGGGTCTTGCTATGTTGCCCAGGCTGGTCTCAGACTCCTGGCCTAAAGCAATCCTCCCACCTTGGACTCTCAAAGTGCTGGGATTACAGGCATGAGCCACTATGGCCATCCCCAGTGCACAAGTCTTTAACTTGCTTGGTTAATTTTATTCCTAAATATTTTATTATTTTTGATGCTATTTTTTGTTAATGGAATTATTTTCTTACTTTCCTTTGGGGACAGTTCTTTGTCAGCATATAGAAGGGCAATTGATTTTTGTGTGTTGATTTTGTACCTTGTAACTTTGTCAAATTCATTTATTAGCTGTAATAGTTTTTGTTTGTTCGTTGTTTTGCTGTGTGAAGTGTTCAGGGTTTTCTACATAGAAGATCATGCAAACATACAACTTCACTTCTTTGTTTCCTTCTTGCATGCCTTTTATTTCTTTTTCTTGCCTAATTGTTATGGCTAGATCTTCCAATATTATGTTGAATGGAAGAGGTGAGAATGGGCATCCTTGCCTTTTTCCTGATCTTAGAGAGAAAGCTTTCAGTTTTTCCCTGTGAAGTATAATGTTAGTTGTGGGTTTGTCATATTTGATCTTTATTATGTTGAGGTACCTTCCTTCTGTACCTAGTTTATTGCATATTTTTTACATGAAAGGGTGTCAAATTGTGTCAAGTGTTTTTTCTGCATATATTGAGATGATCATGTGATTTTTTAATCTTCATTCTATTAATGTGGTATATCACATTTATGATTTGCATATGTTGAACTATCTTTATATCCCAGGGATAAATCTCACTTGATCATGGTTTAGGATGATTTTAATATGCTGTCAAATCTAGTTTGCTAGTATTTTTGTTGAGAATTTTTGCATCTATGTTCATTAAGGATATTGGCCTATTGTTTTCCATTCTTGTGGTGCCTTTGTCTGGCTTTGGTATCAGGATAATGATGGCCTCATAAAAGAGTTTGGAAGTGTTCCCCCATTTTCAGTTTTTTGGATGAGTCTGACAATAGCTGGAATTAATTCTCATTTAAATACTTGGTAGAATCACCAGTGAAGGCATAAGGTCCTGGGCTTTTTCTGCTATTGTTAGGAGGTTTTGATTACAGATTCAGTCTCCTTGTTATTAGTCTGTTCGGGTTTTCTATTTCTTCATGATTCAGTCTTGTTGGATTGTGTGTTTCTAACTTCAGGAGGCCGAGGTGGATGGATTGCTTGAGCTCAGGAGTTCAAGATCTGCCTGGGCAATATGGTGAAACCCCATCTCTATAAAAATATATATAAATAAAAATTAGCTGGGTATGATGGCACATGCCTGTAGTTCCAGCTACATGGGAGACTGAGGTGGGAGGATTGCTTGAGCCTGGGAGGTGGAGGTTGCAGTGAGCCTTGATTGTGCCACTCCAGCCTGGGTAAGACAGCAAGAATCTGTTTCAAAAAAAAAGTTAAAAAAGAAAAAGAAAAGAATATGTATTTTTAGGAATTTATCCATTTCTTCTAGGTTGTACAATTTGTTGATGTATAATTATTCATACTAGTACTTATAATCTTTTTTATTTCTGTGGCATTAGTTGTAATGTCTCCTAAAATTCATATGGAAAAACAAAAGACCTAGAGTAGTCAAAGGAATCTTGAGAAAGAAGACCAAAGCTGGAGGCATATTTCCTGATTTTGAAATATATTACAAAGCTACAATAATTTTAAAAGTATGCTACTGGTATAAAGACAGATATTTAGACCAATGGAACAGAATAAAGAGCCCAAAAAGAAATACATGCATATATGGTCAATAGGACTTTGACAAAGGTGCCAAGAATACACACTGGGAAAAGAACAGTTTCTTCAATAAATGGTGTTGACAAAAATGGATATCCCAATGTAAAAGAATGAATCAGACCCCTATCTTACACTATACACAAAAATCAACCCAAAATGGACTGAATTAAATTGATTTAAATTTCTTTAAAAAAATAATTAATTTGGCTTCTAAGAATTTTACAGTTTAAGTTTACAGTTTTTAGTTTACAGTTTCAGGTCTTATATTTAAAGATTAAACATAAGAAACTGAAGCCATAAAATTCCTAGAAGAAAACATAGGGGGAATATTTATTGATATTGGTTTTGGCCATTATTTCTTGGATGTGACGCCAAAAGCACAGGCAACAAAGGCAAAAACAGACAAGTGAAACTATGTCAAACTAAAATACTTTTACACCACAAAGGAAATAATCAACAGAACAAAAAGTCTAATTATAGAATGGGAGAAAATATTTGCAAGCCATATATCTTGTAATGGGCTAACATTCAAAACATATAAGAAATTCCTGCAACTTGGCCAGGTGTGGTGGCTCAGGCCTGTAATCCCAGCACTTTGGGAGGCCGAGGCAGGCAGATCACCAGGTCAGGAGATACAGACCATCCTGCCAACGTGGTGAAACCCCACCTCTACTAAAATAAAATAAAATAAAATTCAAAAATTAGCTGGGCATGGTGGCACTTGCCTATAATCCCAGCTACTCAGAAGGCTGAGGCAGGAGGATCACTTGAGCCAGGGAGTTGGAGGTTGCAGTGAACCCAGATCATACCACTGCACTCCAGCCTGGAGACAGAGTGAGACTCTGTCTAAAAAAAAAAAAAAAAAAAAAAAAAAAAAAAAAAAAAAAAAAAAAAAAAAAAAACTTCCACAACTCAAAAGAAAATTTGAACTCAAACTGATTTTAAAATGGGCAAAGGGCTTGAATAGACATTTTCTAAAGAAGGCATATCAATGGTCAACAGTTATCTTAAAAGGTGCTCAATATCACTAATCACCAGGGAAATGCAAATAAAACTATAATGAGATATCATTTAATATCTGTTGAGGATGGCTATTATAAAAAAAACACAAAAGATAATAAGCATTGGTGAGGATGTGGAGAAATTGGAACCCTTGTTCACTACTTGTGGGAATGTAAAATGGTATACATTATGGAAAACAGTATGGAGGTTCCTAAAAAAATTAAAATGGAACTACCATATGATCCAGCAATCCTACTTGTGGGCATGTATCTAAAATAATTGAAACCAATATCTTGAAGAGATATCTGCATTCCCATGTTCATTGCAGCATTACTCACAATAGCTAAGATATGAAAAAAACTCAAATGTTCATCAACAGATGAGCGGATAAAGAAAAGGAGGCCAGGCCAGGCGCCCTGGCTCACGAATCCCAGCACTTTAGGAGGCTGAGGTGGGCGGATCACGAGGTCAGGAGATGGAGACCATCCTGGTTAACATGGTGAAACCCTGTCTCTACTAAAATACAAAACAAACAAACAAAAAAATTAGCTGGGTGTGGCGGCGGGTGCCTGTATTCCCAGCTACTTGGGAGGCTGAGGTGGGAGAATGGCATGAACCCGGGAGGCAGAGCTTGCAGTGAGCCGAGATCGCACCACTGCACTCCAGCCTGGGCGACAGAGGGAGACTCCGTCTCAAAATAGTAAAAAAAAAAAAACAAAACAAACAAACAAAAAAACCGAAAAGAAAAGAAAAAAAAAGGAGGCCAGCCACAGTGGCTCATGCCTATGATCCCAGCACTTTGGGAGGCCAAGGCAGGAAGATCATGAGTCCAGGAGTTTGAGACTATCCTGGGCAAGAAAGAGAGACCCCATCTCTACAAAAAATACAAAATTAGCCAGGTGTGGTGGTGCACACCTGTAGTCCAAGCTATTCAGTCGACTGAGGCAGGGGACTGCTTGAGCGCAGGAGTTTGAGGCTGAGTGAGATATGATTGTGCCATTGCACTCCTGCCTGGGCAACAGAGAGAGACCCTATCTCAAAAAAAAAAAAAAAGAGAGAGAAAAAAGAAAGAAAGAACGAAAGAAGATGTGGCTTATTTAGACAATGGAATATTATTTGGCCTTAAAATAGAAGAAAATCCTGCCATGTGTGACAACATGGATGAACCCGGAGGACATTCTGCTAAGTGAAACAGCCAATCACAAGATAAATACTGCATGATTCTATTTATATGTGGTATCTAAAACAGTCAAGCTTATGGGAGCAGAGACTAGAGTGGTGGTTTCCTGGGGCCATGGGAAGGGATAAATGGAAAGTTGTTCAATGGGTGTAAAGTTTTAGTTATGCGAGAAGAGTAAGTTCTAGGGATTTACTGCACAATATAGTACCTCTAGTTAACAGTGTTGTGCACTTAAAATTTAAGAAGGTAGACCTCATATTATATATATATATATAAAAGAAACCAGGATACTTTTAGAGGTGGTGGCTATGTCTATACATTTATTGTGATGATAGTTTTCTGGGTATATGCATAGGTCTTAACTCATGAAATTGCATATGTTAAATATGTACAGTTTTTTGTTTATGTTATGCCTCAATAAATGTCCTTTTTAAGAAGAGTCCTCATTTGTATAATGATGAGCAATAGATAAAGATTTTTTTAAAAGCAAGGAAAAAAATGCAAAAAAGACCTCAGATTTGAGGTCTGCCAGTTTCACTTAAGAATATCCAAAAAATTTAACTTTATTAAATATTGACCCTTGAGGACTTACCTTTTTAATATTCTGTGTGGTGAAATGGAAGTACACAGAAAGTATGTCTGCCACATACCAAAGAACAATGGTCATCTCCAGAAAAAGCACTTGTACAATTGTTTGAGTTGCCAGCTGGCCTAGCCATTTGTCTCATGGAACACCATTTTCACTTTAAGGACTTACATATGAATTATAGTTATTCAGACTTGGGTATTTAGCAGACACTTTCTCAAAAATGTACGAAGTGGGACTATCACTTCAAGGAAAACAACAGACAGTATTTTTCCCAGTGATAAAATACAAGCTTATAAGTGAAAATCAGAATTTTGGAAAACATATCTACCACTGTGAATCTGATAGCTTCCCAATACTCAAAGATTTTTCTGATGATATTGGTGGTGATATTAGCTTGTGATTTTTTGATAGTGTACAATGAAACATC
Source organism: Rhinopithecus bieti (assembly GCF_001698545.2). Taxonomy (NCBI): domain Eukaryota; kingdom Metazoa; phylum Chordata; class Mammalia; order Primates; family Cercopithecidae; genus Rhinopithecus; species Rhinopithecus bieti. The sequence goes on from NW_016807704.1 coordinate 264,802, forward strand.
AACATTTGGAATACCTGCATAACTCAGTGAACCTTTTATTTTCCCCAAAAGAACAATGATGTTACAAAATCACACATGGATAAAAGATGCATACGAAGAGCAAAACAAATTAACAGATTTTCATATGGCAGAGTATGGAAATTACTAATATGGTTTCAGTTTCCACATTGCAACTAACCTTTAAAATCTCCTCTTTTCAAGTGTTGGTATAGTATGAAGAAGAATGTGCATTATTATCTGAGAAGGCTATTAAAATACTCCTCCTTTTTCCAACTACATTTGTGTGAGGTCAGATTTTCTTCATACAGTGTGACCAAAACAAGATGCCACAAGATTGAAAGTAGAGGCAGATCATCTTTCTTGACCAAACATTGAAGAGATTTGCAAAAAGGTATAGTACATACAATTATGTATAGTACATAACACTTGATAATAAACAACTATGTTACTGGCTTATGTATTTACTATACTTTTAATCATTATTTTACAGTATACTCCTACTTATATAAATATTTTACAGTTACCTGTGAAACAGCCTCAGGCAGGTCCTTCAGGAGGTATTCCAGAAAAATACATCATTATAGAAGATGACAGCTCCATGCATATTGCTGTCCCTGAAGACCTTTCAGTAGGACAAGATGTGAAGGTCAACAGCGGTGATACTAATGATCCTGACCCTGTGTAAGATTAGGTAATGTGTGTGTATGACTTGGTTTTTAACAATAATGTTTTAAAAGTAATATAGATATATTTTCTACATATATATTTTTTTCTATATATATACACATATGTATTTTCTATGTATGTACATATATATAGAAAAAAGCTTACAGAATAAAGATATAAAGAAGATATTTTGTATAGCTTATGATGTGTTTGTATTTTAAGCTAAGTGTTATTAGAGAAGAGTCAAAAAGTTCTAAAAAAATTAAAAGTTTATAAGGTAAAAAGTTACAGTAAGGCTCAGTGCAGTGGCCCATGCCTGTAATCCCAGCAACTGGAGAGGTTGAGGTGGGGGGATTGCTTGAGGCCAGGAATTCAAGTCTGCAGTGAGACATGATCACGCCACTGCACTCTAGCCTGGGTGACCAAGTGAGACACCAACTCAAAAAAAAAAAAAGAAAAAAGTTACATTAAGCTAAGGATACTTTACTGTTGAAGAAACTTTTTTTTTGTAAATTTAGTATAGCCTAAGCGTACAGTGTTTATAAAATGTGCAGTAGTGTACAGTAATATCCTAGGCCTTCACACTCACTCGCCACTCACTGACTCACACCCAGAGCAACTTCCAGTCCTGCAAGCTCCACTCATGTTAAGTGTCCTATATAGGTGTACTGTTTTATATCTTTTATGCCATATCTGTACCTTTTCTATGTTTATATCCACAAATACTTACCACTGTGTTACAACTGCCTACAGTATTCAGTACAGTAACACGTTGTACAGGTTTGTAGCCTAGGAGCAATAGGCTATACCATATACCCTAGGCATGTAGTAGCCTATACCATCTAGGTTTGTATAAGTACATTTTGTGATATTTGCATAATGACAAAATCAGCTAAGGATTCATTCTCAAAATGTATCTCTATTGTTAAGTGACACAAGACTGTATTTGCCTGTCTCCTTTCACTTAGCATAATGTTTTTTGAGGTTCACATATGTTGTATCATGTATCAGGAATTTGTCATTTTTATTGCAGAATGGTATTCTCTTCTATACATGTGCAACATTTTATTTATTCACCAGTTGATTGACATTTGTGTAGTATACACATTTTAACTATTAAGAATAATGCTGTTACAAACATCAACATACAAATCTTTGTGTTTCATTTTAAAAAATGAAAATATGGTTTCTTTTTTTTTTTGGATAGATTCCTAGGAGTAGAATTGCTAAGTAGTATGGTAAATATATATTTAACTTATAAAAAAACTGCAAACTTTTCCAAATGGCTGTTATATTCCCACTAGAAATGTATGGGAGTTCCAGTTTCTCCACATCCTTGCCAACATTTGTTATCGTCTTTTTGATTATAGCAATTCTAGTGAGTGTGAGGAGGTATTTCATTGTAGTTTTCATTTGCATTTCCCTAATGACTAATGATATTGAGTATCTTTCCATGTTCTTATTGGCTATTCCTGTATGTTGTTTAGTGAAACATTTAGTCAAATATTTTGCTCATTTTAAATTGGATTTTCTTATTGAATTTTAAAAGTTCTTTATATAGTCTAGATACAAGTTATTTGGGAGATATATAATTTGGCCATATGTTGTCCAAGTTTGTGGCTTGTCTTTTCATCTACTTAATGAAAACAAATTGTCTTTAAAAGCACAAATTTTAAAAAATTTTATAAAGTATAATTTATCAATGTATTTTTATTGATATTTTAGTTGATTTGATATCAAGAAAAATTTATTTACCCTAGGGTCACAAAGATTTTCTCCTGCATTCTTTCAAAATTTTATCTCTTACATTTAGGAATATGATCTATTCTGGGGAAAATTTTGTGTTTCATGTAAGATAATTTCCTCACTGAATTGCCTTGGTGCCCTTGTTGAAAAATCAGTTGACAATAAACATATGGACTTATCTATAAACTCCTAATTTTTTCACATTGATCTCTATGTCTGTCCTGATGTCAATACCAAACTGTCTTAATTACCAACATATTTTGAAATTGAGAAGTGTAAGTCCTCCAACTCTTATCAAAATTATTTTGCCATGTATCCTTTGCTTTTCCTAAGCTAAAATTTTAGGATCAGCTTGTCAATTTCTACAAAAACCTAGGGGATTTTGATAGCGATTTTGTTGAATCCATTGATGTATTTCAGGAAAATAGACAGCTTAACAACATTCAGTCTTCTGATTCCTGATATGAAATGTATTTCTCTTTATTTAGATCTTCTTTAATATTTATCCGCAATGTTTTGCAGTTTGCAGTGTGCAAGTCTTGCACTTCCTTTGTTAAATTTACTCTTAATTCATTTTCACGCTATTGTGAATAGAATTGTATTCAATGTGCCCATTTTTGTTTCTTTATTGCTAGTATATGGAAATACAATATTGATTTTTTTTAATACTGATCCAGAATTCTGTGACCTTCTTGAATTTATTTATTAGGTCTAGTAGTTTTGGTGGATTTCTTGGCAAGAGGGAATATCCTTGCATTGATCCCAATCTTAGGGTGAAGCTTTTGGTCTTCCATCATTAAGTATAAATGTTAGCTGTGGTTTTTTTGTAGAGGCCTTTTATTAGGTTGAATTATTTCAAGGTTTATTAATAAGCATTAGTTTTTTTTCAAATGCTTCTTTGTCTACTGAAAGGATCATGTGGCTTTTGTCCTTTATTAGTGTAGTGGTTTACATTAAATGATTTTTGGATATTAAACTGACCTTGTATCCAATTTGCTTTTAAGGTTCTTGGATGTGACTAGTGTTTTACTTTAATTTGGGAATGTTTTTGGCCATTGTATCTTCAAGTATTTTTATTACACATTTCTTTCCCTGCCCCCATGCTGTGGTTCCTTTTATGCAACACATTCTATGCTTGATGGTGTCCCTTGGTTCTCTGAAGGTCTGTTCATTTATTTTCATTCTTTTTCCTTTCTGTTATTCAGATTGGGCAATCTCTATTCATCTATCTCCAAGTTCTTTTTGCCAGCCCACATCTGCTGTTGTACTTATGTCATGAATTTTTCATTTCAGTTATTGTATTTTCAAACTCCAGAATTTCAATTTTAAAAAATTTCTTTTTACTGTTATTTATTTAATGAACTCTTGCCACCACATTTTATTTTAGTTAAATATGATTTCCTTTAGTTATTTAAACATATTTATAATAGCTGATTTGAGATCTGTCTATAAGATCTAATATGAGGCCCCCCCGAGACAGTTTCTATTGCCTGCTTTTCTTCCTGTGTATGGGTCACACTTTCCTATTTATTCGCATGTCTTGTGCTTATTTTTTGTTTAAAACTGGACATTTTAAGCCAGGTATGGTGGCTCATACCTGTAATTCCACCACTTTGGGAGACTGAGGTGAGAGGATCACTTGAGCCCCGGAGTTCAAGACCAGCCTGACCCCATCTCTACAAAAAAATAAAAAATAAAAATTAGATGGAGGTGGTGGCATACACCTGTGGTCCCAGCTACTCAGGAGTCTGAGATGGGAAGATTGCTTAAGCTTGGGAGGTCAAGGTTATAGTGAGCTGTGATTGCACTGTTGCACTCCAATCTGGGTGACAGGGCAAGGCTCTATCTCAAAAAACAAACAAACAAACAAATAACAACAACAAACTGGATATTTAAGATAATATGTGGTAGTATTTCTGGATTCTGATTCACCTCCCATCCTGGGTAGTTATTGCAGTTTTGTTATTTATTTCAGTGACTTGCTTAGACTAATTCTATAGTCTGTCTTCCCTACATTGTATAGCAACTTATGTCTTTGCACAGTTGTTTTATTCACTTTTTTTAAGTTTAAGTCTTGTTTCCTAGGGATCACCTCTGGGTTAGCACAGCTTAGTGGTCAGTCAATGATTAGTCAGAATTTACACTTAAACACCCTGAGCTGGAGCTTCTGGGGCGGTTGAACACATGGAGGTGCTGCAAGGCTGGCATATCCAGTGAGGGCATAGAAGCTCCCCGTCCCTTCCCACACTCCTTGCTAGATCCATCTCCTTTAGAATTTAAGAAATGAGAGAATCTAACATGAATGATTCCATCTTGTTTCTAACCTCATAGGCTAAATTGGTTTTTGTATTATTCTAGTGTGAAGACCATGAGAGAAATTTAGTTAAAATTTTGAGGCAAGGAAAACTGACCTTCCTCCTTGTTCAGAGACTGAAGTCACATTCATAAAACAAGGTTAGTTATGGTAGAGTCCTGAAATTTGCTAAAGAATAAGCATAGTTAAACGATAATCTGCCATGGCTTAGCTTGCTTTTCTACAGTCTGCTTACTGCCCCAGAGTCATATAACTGGAGGTCACAAGATTTGTAACTTCCCCAACTGCTCCTATAGGTAACATCACTATTGTGAAACCTAAAGAACTAGTCTTTGAGATATTTTTCAGATTTAGCATTTGGGCAGACCAAGAGATGAGTCCTGAGGGGATATCCCTTCTAGGGAACTGACTCAGCTGTGCAAAGACAGTTTAGACACTCCCCTAATTTCATTCCCAGCTAATCAATTGTTTCAGTTCCCCAGACCTCTGCTAACCAGGGCACTCTTAAAAACCTTAGCCTTTGAATTTTTGGGCAGGCAGATTTGAGAAATTTCTTCTGTTCCCCTTGCTTGGCTGGTCCTATGATTATTAAACTCTTTTTTTGCTGCAACACTTGCTGTTCTCAGTGAATTGGGTTCTTTTCAGGCAAGCAGACAAGAATAACTCACTCGGCTGTGACGTGAAGAAATGCAAACTAACACGAAAATGGTGAAATATTCAATCTCTTGGTATTGTTATCTGTAATAATTGAAATGAAAAGAGAGTGAATATATTTGGGTTGATGGAGGACCCATAGCTCACTATTGAACAATCATCTATGGCTTTATGTGATCTAGACACCCAGGAGATTAATCATGAGGTAGAAGCCTGGCTGCTGGATTGTAAAGTATGTCTACCCTTTAGGGAGGAGGACTGCCCAATTCCCCTGTAAATGCCAAGTAGAACACCCTAGTTGAAATAGCTGATATTCTCAAATGAAAGCCATGTGGCACTGGTTTTATAATGACCAGGATATTCACCTGCTGAAAATGCCCATTACTCAAGTCATAGTAAATGCTATAACTAAGGGGCTGCTTTTGCATGGATAGCCTATGTGATCTTACTGCTGCAAAACTGAGCAACAGACTAGGAAGCCTTACTGAATTTGCTGGCTCAGTTTCCCCTCAATGGTCTTATAGATGCTAATTAAAACATTAGATTAATTAACAAAAGAATGAGAAAAGGCAGAGGGGAAAGTCAAAGGAATCTTCCAAACTAACAAGGTGGAAATTTTAAAATGATTTTTAAGAAACAGGTGAATATAGCAAACATTGATGGGTACAAAACAAAGACGAGAAAGAAAGGGGAGAGCCAAGAGACCTGTCCAGTCAGAGTGGAAATCTTTAAGTGGTTATTACGATATTGGATGAATAAAATGAACATTGATAGGGTTAAAACAAAGGTCTTACTACAACATTATGGAAGGTTGGTCAGGCTAAAGGAATGTCCAGCTGGTTCCCTAACATCAAATCCATTCTATTACCACATATGAAGAAATTTTAAAAGGCAGAGGGCAAAGATGACAAGGAGAAACTTGACCCCAAATAGCTTAGGGCGATGCTTAAGCAGATAAGTCAATATGAAGACACAAAGGTCAGGGTCTCCTGGCTCAAACCCCTGATGGAGACCCAAAGCCTTTCGCCCGTGAGTGGGAAAATAGTTCAGGGGGTGAAGAAGAGAAGTTTCTGGGACTCCTTGATATGGGAGCCCCACGTATTATGGTACTGAAACCCATTTGTGAAGCCCTAATACAAGCTACGATTAGATTGAGAGGCTGGACAACCAAAATGAGTGATTGAGGCATAAGTCTCTGAATTTATCAAATCACTGAAGTTCACTGAGCCAGCTTGAGGGTGCAACCGGGAAAACGTGAGTCAGACATATCTGTGGCTCTTTTTTCCAAAGGGGTTCTCAGGAGATTTAGTATTTATACATTTTCCTTAAAAATAGTGCCTTGTAAATTTACATTTTAGGTAAGTTAAGGTGAACATTTGAAGAAAAAGAGATACAGGAAGTAGCCGTCTCTGGGAGGGGTAAACGAATGAGTAATCTCATCTTATTTTTGTTCTGTACCTGGAAAGATAAGCTAGTACTGAACATTATCAGTGTGGAGTCTGATAAATTAAGTATAGCCTAAAGCTGACTCCTTGCATATTTTAAGCTCAGCCTAAAGGTTTCTTCGTACATAGTAAACTGAAACCTTAACTGCATGAGTACACAGACTAACCTACTCTTGTGCCGATCACTGAGTTTTCGCCAGTTGATGGTGGCCAACTGTTCAAACCATGTTCAAATAAGGCAAACGCCGAGCTGTAACCAATCCAGTGGTTTCTGTACCTCACTTCTGTTTTCAGTAGGTCACCTGCCTTTTTCTGTCAATATATTTTCCATCATGTAGCTGCACTGGGGTTTCCCTGAGGCTACTTGGATTCAGGAAGCTGCCTGATTCGTGAATCATTCTTGGCACAATTAAATTCTGTTAAATTTAATTTGTCTAAGGTTTTTCTTTTAACAAGTCTTTTGAAAGGTTTGGTTTCTGTCTAGCCCTTAGGAAAGAAGGTGGTTAGCAAGAGAAGGGGTAGAATGAGGTGTGTCTGTTAACTCAGCTTCCAAGGTTTCTCTGAGGTTCCTTTGGCCAGGAAGAAGTCCATTCAGTCAGTTAGGGGCTTAGAATTTTATTTCTCATGATGTAGAATCATAAGGGTTGACAGGCTTCAGCTGGAAGTTTGGATGAAAATTGGAATGTTTAAACAGGTTTTATGTAAGGAAGTTGTCTCCTGTACCTGAATGTTATATGAAAATGGGTACTATGTCATACTGGGGAACATTTCCCCTTCCTACTATTATTAAATCCAAAACCTGCTGAAGTTCCAGTGAAGGCTGTGGTTAGGAATGAAAGGGTTGATGAGCTGAAGGTGAAAGTTTAGAGAAAAACTAGTGTGTCTGAACAGGCTTTATGTGAAGTTATTGCAAGAGTGGATTCCTCAAAGAAAGATGGGCTTGAACCCCTTTTCTCTCTCTGGCGTATGCTCTCTCACCAGGTGCCTTTCTGCCAACATTATGATGCAGCAAAAAGGCCCCTTCAAGATGAGGCCCCTCAGTCTTGGACTTCCCACACTGCAGAATCATGAGCCAAATAAATCTGTGTTCATTATAAGTTACTCAGTCTGTGGTATTCCATTATACCAGCACAAAATCAACTAAGACAGAGGATACTGACGTAAATCAGAGCAGAGAATAAAAACAATATGATTATGATGCTTTGAAAAAGAATGAGTGGGCAACAAACACACAGTAATCACAATTCATCTTCTAGGTAGGAACTGTGAAGACACGATGTTAGATACTGAATCTACTCCATGGGAAAAACTCCCTGTCCCTAGTTGTCTGAGGCCCTTGGCTTTACCTTCAGGGAAAATTTTTATCTATTGTTCTCTAAGCCAAGTTTGAGGTTGGCATTGAAGAGTGGGCCTCTTTGGGTATGGTAAAATTTCATTACCTGCTTTTTGATCATGTAAATTTGGGAGCCCTGTGATTATTTCAGAGATTGAAAAATTACAGGTATGTTTATGCCAGGTTTGTGGTTTTGCTGGGGATACAATTCTATCAAAATTTTAGTAAACTTCAAGTCTATTTACTACCAGTCAGTTCCATGTCAAAATCTCTTCTGGTCATAGTTCTTAAGGCTGCGAAGTCTCTTATTTTTCACATTTGTGTTTAGCTCAGTTCTCTATTATTTAATGGTGGCTATTTTAAGGTAATCTAAAACAATAGGCTAGATTAGGATGGCAACACCTTTACTTTGACCTTTATTACTGGGCTACCATTGTCCAGATGAAAGGTCTTACTGAGAAACTTTTGTAAAGGGCAATGACCAAAGGCTCAGCTTTACAGGGAATAGTTGCAATTGTCTTTCCCAACTTTGAGGCTTCTAATTATTAGATTTTACACCAATTTTAACTGCAAGCCACAGTCAGAGAATGTGCCTCCCTTAGTTGAGTTGTATTCTCTTCCATTTCTACTTGTAAACTGGTTAATGCTTGACTGATTTATCTTCATCATATCTTGCTAAAAGCAGAAAGCGGCAACCAACACACAAACACACACCAACATTCTTTTTTTTAACCTCTTCCTTTACAAAGCTATGGGGTTACTAGTCACATGGTCTGCCTTCCAAATTATCACAAGTAACAGTTTAACCAAATATTTTGTCATAGTATTACAAAGGTCACCATCTTCACCTTTTTTTAATTTTTATTTTTAGAGACAGGATCTCACTTTGTCACCCAGGCTAGAGTACAGTGGCACAACCACAGTTCACTGCAGCCTCGACCTCCCAGGCTCAAGCAATCCTCCCACCTCAGCCACCCAAAGTAGCTGGGATTACAGGTGGTGCGCTACCATGCCTGGCTAGTTTTTTTATTATTATTATTTTTTGTAGAGACAGGTTTCACTATGTTGTCCAGGCTAGTCTTGAATTCCTAGACTCAAGCAATCCTCCTGCCTCAGCCTCCCAAAGTGCTGAGATTAAAGGCATGAGCCAAGACACCCAGTCTGGCCACCACCTTTCTAGCTTGCAATTATCTGTTGCCTTGCTGCCCACTGACTGACTGCTTAATCAATGCCACATATTTGAGGTTTTTGTTCTGGTAGTTCCCTACTCCTGCAGGCAATTTTTGCATAGTTAAGGTATAGGATAAGCTGCTGTAACAAAAGGCACACAAATAAAGTGACTCAGACAAGAGAGGGATTTGTTTTTATCTCACATAGCAGTCCAGTGTGCGGCGGCTCTCTTTCATGAGGTCTTCCAGAGACCCAGGCTCCATAATTCCTTAGATGCTCCATCTACTCCATCTACATAGTGAAAGGTTGCCAGCCAGCATCATAACTATGACCCAGCTTACAGAAAGGGAAAAGAGAGAAAATGGTTGGTGAGCATTTTCATTTATTTAAAAGTATTGAACGGACATCATACACTTCTCTTCACAACCCCTAAGCCTGAACTTGGTCAGATGGCTGTATCTACCTGCGTGGTAGATTGGGAAATGACAGTTAACTCCAGTTAGGTCACCATGGGCACAACGAAAACTTGGGATTCCATTACTAAAAGGAGTAAGAGTAGAAAATATGTTGGGAAACCATTTTCTGTCACTGTTACAATGGGGGTAAGGAGGCAGAGTACCACTTACTATTAGCATGTACTGTTGAATTTTTTTTTTTTTCTAGAACAGTAACTATTTTAGGGCCAGGCAATACCCTAAGTATTTGACTCTGTAAAAGGAAATAGTATAGAAATTGAATTCTTTTGGTTTTTTTTTGATAGAGTCTTGCTCTGTCGCCAGGCTGGAGTGCAGTGGCACGATCTCAGCTCACTGAAACCTCCGCCTCCTGGTTCAAGTGATTCTCCTGCCTCAGTCTCCTGAGTAGCTGGGACTACAGGCACGAGCCACCACGCCCAACTAATTTTGTATTTTAGTAGA
>NW_016807704.1:275436-282258 GCF_001698545.2 Rhinopithecus bieti
AAAAAAAAAAAAAAAAGCTTGAATGTTATAAACTCATAGAATCACATAATATTAGAGCTAAAAAAGGACCCTGAGTTCTTTATTAAAAAAAAAAAAAAAAACACTGTGGCTTAAAGGGGTTAAATAAATGGCCCCAAATCAGAAAGGCAGCAACAGATCCAGGACCAGAATCAAATTTTCTTTTCTTTTCTCTTTTTACTTTTCTTTTCTTTTTTCTTTTCTGAGACAGGGTCTTGCTCTGTCATCCAGGCTGGAGTGCAGTGGCATGATCATAGCTCACTGTAACCCTGAACTCCTGGGCTTAAGTGATCCTCCCACCTCAGCCTCCAGAGTAGCTACGACTTTAGGTACTCAACACTGCTTTTAGCTAATTTTTAAAATTTTTGTAGAGACAGCATCTCACTATGTTGCCCAGGCTAGTCTCAAACTCCTGGGCTCAAGCTATCCTCCTACCTGGGCCTCCCAAAGTGCTGGGATTATAGGTATGAGTCATGGTGCCTGGTTCAGAACCAAATTCTAGTGAATCATTGGATATATAGCATCTATTTTTTGAGGCAGAAATTTCACTGTAATTCTAGAGAGTATGCCAATTTAAAAATAAAATGCAATTTTTCCAGATTATGTACTATTAAGTAATTTTCAATTATATGACAAATGATGAACATACACATTTAAGAAGTATAACATACATTGGCCGGGCATGGTGGCTCACGTCTGTAATCCCAACACTTTGGGAGGCTGACGTGGGCAGATCATGAGGTCAGAAGATCGAAACCGTCCTGGCTAACATGGTGAAACGCCATCTCTACTACAAATACAAAAAATTAGCCTGGCATGGTGGCACACACCTGTAATCCCAGCACTCGGGAGACTGAGACAGGAGAATCACTTGAACCCAAGGGGCAGAAGTTGCAGTGAGCCGAGATGACGTCACTGCCCTCCAGCCTGGGGAACAGAGTGAGATTCCATCTCAAAAAAAAAAGAAAAAGAAAAAGAAATATAACATAAATTAATTTATGCCTTTAATACTAAATTTGCTTATTTTAAAAAATTATATACAAGCTGAATCTGATCCAACTGGCCACATTACTTTCGGATTATTTCACCATTGTATTTATTTCAAAATATACTTATTTCACTGATGTTTGGTTGGTTGAAAAAACTCCTTAAAACATACTTATTTACTTCAAATAATAATGTAAACACACAAAGTATGAGCTCAATTTACCCTGTTTTGAAGAATATAAGTTGATACAGTATACCTAGTACTTTCTGGGGTTGTTTTGTTGTTGTTGTTGTTGTTTTGACAGGGTTTCCAGGCTGGAGTGCAGTGGCATGATCATGGCTCACTGTAACCTCGACCCCCCAGGCTCAAGCAATCCTCTCACCGCAGCCTCCTGAGTAACTGGGACTACAGGCATGTGCCACCATGCCAGGTAACTTTTTGCATTTTTTCTAGAGAAGGTGTTTCACCGTGTTTCCCCGGTTGGTCTCCAACTCCTGGGCTCAAGCAATCCACCTGTCTTAGCTTCCCCAGAGTGCTGAGATTACAGGTGTGGGCCACTGCACCCAGCCTTGTCTGTTTTTAAATCCTAGGAACATTCCAAAGGGAGCTGTCTTTCTTCAAGAGAATTTATAATATCAAGCAGCACATCATATGCAAAAATATGGCACTATTATAATTTATTTACTTATTTATTTATACACACCCAAATCAGATTTAAGGGCACTTTTAAGATTACCTAAAATATAGTTTATGTTACCGTAAGTGTAAATAGAAAACTTATTTTAAGTTTTATTAATTCAACAAACATTGGCTAGCATCTCTGTTAGGCATTATGTTTTCAAAGATGATGTAAAAGCAAATAAATTATTCAAGTGGCTTTAGTATAGATACTCACTAAAACAAACGAGTCATCACTGATTTAGAAGACACTGTTGGTAGTTTTACAGAGCTAGCAGGTATGATACTTTTAAAAGTATATAATATAGAATTAGAATCTAAAGATTCCATTGCCATCAGAGATTTCAAAAAATACAACATAAAAATGTCCAAAAGTCCAAAGCAGTGGTTTTCAACTAGAGACGATGTAGCAAAATATCTAAATATATTTTGAGTTGCCACAACTGGAGAGGTGCTACTGGCATAATGGGTAAGAGGTCGGGGACGTTGTTAAACATCCTACAATGCACAGCACAGCCCTCCACAATAAATAGTTACCTGGCCAAAAATGTCACTAGTGCTGAGGTTGAGAAATGCCAGCCTAAAGTGATTTAATGTGATTCGAGAAGCATTAATTTATTAGCTTAGAGACATGACAAACACAGATATGAAAAATGATGTAGATAGGACAAAAGTTTCACACTTCACATAAAATTCCATATTACTATATATTTATAATTATAAAGACTATTAATGGCACTTTTTTATGAATAGCATTACATTGAACTTTCTTAGATGAGCAGTGATTTTTACCTTGCTGGAATTTTATAGTGGAGCTATTTCCTTCATCTTTTTCAACAAATATTTAACATACATCTATTTTAAATGTTCTATATAAGGTGATAGAATGGAAAGCCAAATAACTGTATTAGGGTATACACACATATAATTTAAAAATTACAATCATTGTGACTAATGCTGTTTTACAGAACAGTGAACAAGACAGTGATAGGACAGAAGAGGATAACTTCTGTAGTTATTTGGGGCATCTGTAGTAAGGGAAGAAAACCAAAGATAGCTTCCCAGAAGAACAAATGCCTGATCCGAATGTCTCAGAAGATAATGTGTCTGGAATTGGTTCCTTCCGGTGAGTTCTTGGTCTCACTGACTTCAAGAATGAAGCCACGGACCCTCGCAGTGAGTGTTACAGTTCTTAAAGATGGTGTGTCCGGAGTTTGTTCCTTCAGATGTTCAGATGTTTCTGGAGTTTCTTTCTTCTGGTGGGTTTGTGGTCTCGTTGACTTCAGGAGTGAAGGTGCAGACCTTCGCAGTGAGTGTTACAGCTCTTAAAGGTGGCACGTCCGGAGTTGTTTGTTCTTCCCGGTGGGTTTGTGGTCTCGCTGACTTCAGGAATGAAGCCACAGACCCTCGTGGTGAGTGTTACAGCTCATAAAGGTAGTGAGGACCCAAAGAGTGAGCAGCAGTAAGATTTATTGTGAAGCGCAAAAGAACAAAGCTTCCACAGCATGGAAAGGGATCCAAGAGGGTGGCCACTGATGGCTCGGGTGGCCAGCTTTTATTCCCCTATTTGGCCCCGCCTACATCTTGCTGATTGGTTCATTTTACAGAGAGCTGATTGGTCCACTTTACAGAGTGCTGATTGGTCCATTTTGCAGAGTGCTGATTGGTGCATTTACAATCCTTTAGCTAGAAATAGACCACTGATTGGTGCGTTTTTACAGAGTGCTGACTGGTGTGTTTACAATCCTTTAGCTAGACACAGAGCACTGATTGGTGCGTTTACAATCCTTTAGCTAGACAGAGAGCACTGATTGCTGTGTTTTTACAGAGTGCTGATTGGTGCATATACAATCCTTTAGCTAGACAGAAAAGTTCTCCAAGTCCCCACTCGACCCAGGAAGTCCAGCTGGCTTCACCTCTCAATAGGGGGGCCTTATATATATATCTTGCTAAATGAAGAACTTCTATTTTACTAATAACAGGTTTACCAATCATCTCAATGAAGTATTTAGAGAACGGAATTGCACAAGGTTTCCATTTTAGAAAGATCACTCAGGATGGTTGTAAAGTGGACAGGCAGGAGAAAGAGATACTAATTAGGACCCATATCCAAGGTGATAAGGCTCTGGAGTAAGACAGTCATCCAATAATGAAGGGGAAAAAGGAGAAGACACATTGAAGAAATGTTAAGAAAAACTCATAGAACTACAGATGATACTTCAAGGAAATTGCCTCTGGTGGCATAAACTGGGACGAGCCCATGCTGTGGGATGCTTTTAGGGTAGGCTAAAAAGGAATATGTAAATATTTATGATACAAAATTACCATCAATTTAAAATGTACATATAACACAAAACTTTTAATTATTAAATTAACCTTTTTTTTCTTTTTTTTGGAGACAGGGTCTTGCTCTGTCACCCAGGCTGGTGGGCAGTGGCATGATCATAGTTCACTGTAACCTCAAACTCCTGGGCTCAAGTGAGTCTCCTGCCTCAGCCTCCCAGGTAGCTGGGACTACACACATGCACCACCACACCCAGCTAATATTTTCATTTTTTTGTAGATATGGGTTCTCACTATGTTGTCCAGGCTGGTCTTAAACTCCTAGCTTCAAGCAATCCTGTCTTAGCCCCCCAAAGCACTTGGATTATAGGCATGAGCCACAATGCCTGGCCTCTTAATTTTATCTTAAGCACAAAACTAACTACAAAATACTTTTAAAATACAGGTATCAAACTTCAGGGCCCAAGTAAAGAATGTGGAGGTCATGATTACCATCCTCACAACAAGAAAAATGCCGAAAAAACTGAAAACCAACAACTCTTCTTGGATCCATCAAAGAATTATGGTAATAGAGCAAACTGCAGCCATTAAAACTGGAGAGATAGACGGGCAGATACAGACAATGAGAGCTTAGTGGGAGCAGAAGCCTGCAGCTGCAGCCACTATCTGGAGGAATACTTGAAACTGTAATTAACAAATTTCTGGAAGCTTAGTGTCGACTAACTTGAGAATTAAAGATTCTGAGGAGGTCCAGTCTTGGGGCGCACCCACACTTTCTTGAGTTTTACCTACAGGAGGCCCATCAGGTTCTCCTGTGAAGACCAGAGAAAAATCCTCATCTGCTCTGGCAGAAGGAGGAATAAAATCACCATTTTGACACACACCAAGAGTTTTCTATTCTTAACAAGGCCTGACTCAAGGGAAACTATTTTACCGGAACCTAACAGAAGAGGGTTTTACCAAAGCCCTAACAACCTGGGGTAAGGGAAATAAATACCTAACTTAGTTTCAATAAAACACTGAGAACCGAATCATGGGACTATAAAATGCTTTCCCCTCCTCCCACCCTACCACCATATCGATAGGTCTGTTGTATAATAACAGAGATTTTAGCTAAGAGAACTTCAAGTCTCAGGCACTGTATCAAGGAATCTCTATGAAAAGCCCAAAACAACAGGGGAGAGAAAAACAAAGGCATAGACGAAATTTCAGCCTCTAATGCCACAGCTACAGCCAACAGTAAATACAGCCTAACTCCTAGCCAGAAAAACATGAAATTTTACACTTAAGACCTATTGACCTCATATCCATTTATCTAATACATCATGTCTTGCTTCCAAGAAAAAATTACAAGGCATGCAAAAAGTCAAAAAACAGTCTGAAGAGACAAAGCAAGCATCAGAACTAGACTCAGATAAGACAGAGATATTGGAATTATCAGAACAGAAAGTTAAAATGACTATGATTAATATGCTACAAGCTCTAATTTAAAAAATAGATAACATACAAGAACAGATGGGCAGTGTAAGCAAAGAAAGGGAAAGTCTAAGAAAAAAATCAAATGGAAATGAAGCATGCTATTGATGGGGTCATCAACAGACTACATACAGCTGAGGAAAAAATAACTGCACTTGAAGAGAGATCAAGAGAAACTTCCAGAACTGAAATGCAAAGAGAAAATAGAATGAAGAAGACAGAATAGAATATCCAAGAACTGTGGGACAAAAAAGGTTGGGGGGGAGGTAAATATATATAATAGGAATACCAGAAGGAAAAGAAAGAAAAAAAGAGAATAAATATTTGAAGTAATAATGACTAAGGATTTTCCAAAATTAATGATAGACATCAAACCATAGATCCAGGAAGTTTTGAGAACACCAAGTAGGATAATGCCAAAAAAAATCTATACCTCGGAATAGCATATTTCTATTTGCAGAAAATCAAAGACAAAGAGAAAATCTTCAAAGAAGCCAGAGGGTAGCAGTGGAAACAATTACCTATAGAGGAGCAAAGATAAGAATTACATCTGATTTATCTTCAGAAACCATCAAGCAAGAGGAGAATAGAGTGAAATATTTTAAGTGTTGAAAGGAAAAAAAAAACCCCACTAACCCAGAATTCTGTGTTCTACGAAATTATCATTTAAAAGTAAAGGAGAAATAAAGACTTTTTAAGGCAAACAAAATCAAAGAAATTTGTTTCCAGTAGATCTGCCTTGCAAGGAATGTTAAAAGTAGTTCTTCAGAGAGAAGGAAAATTATATAGGTCAGAAATGCAGACCTATAAAAGAAAGAAAAGCATCAGAAAAGGAATAAAGGAAAAAGGTAAAATATATTTTTTTTTCATTCTTAACTGATCTAACAGATAACAGTTTGTTCAAAATAGTAATAGCAACAATGTATTTAGTGAATATAGCTTATGGATAAGAGAAATATAGCTTATGGATAAGGGAGAGGAGGGAGAGATTCGGAACACTCTGTTATAAGGTACTTGCACTACCCTTGAAGCACTATCATGTCATTTGAAGGTGGATTTTTATCAGTAGTAAATATAAATTGCAAACTCTAGGGCAATGAATAAGAAAAATTTAAAAGGTATAATTGATATGCTAAGAGAGGAGAGAAAATGGAATCATATAAAATGCTCGGTTAAAACCAGAGAAGACAGCACAAGAGAAGTCAGAAGAAAAGGAAACTTCGGGGGCAGAGCAAGATGGCCGAATAGGAACAGCTCCAGTCTCCAACTCCCAGCGCGAGCGACACAGAAGACCGGTGATTTCTGCATTTTCAACTGAGGTACTGGGGTCATCTCACTAGGGAGTGCCGGACAATCGGTGCTGGTCAGCTGCTGCAGCC
>NW_016807704.1:283486-315107 GCF_001698545.2 Rhinopithecus bieti
GGGGGGGAGGGATTGCATTGGGGAGTTATACATGATATAAATGATGAATTGATGGGTGCTGACGAGTTGATGGGTGCAGCACACCAACATGGCACAAGTATACATATGTAACAAACCTGCACGTTATGCACATGTACCCTAGAACTTGAAGTATAATAAAAAGAAAGAAAGAAAGAAAGAAAGAAAGAAAGAAAGAAAGAAAGAAAGAAAGAAAGAAAGAAAGAAAGAAAGAAAGAAAGAAAAGGAAACTTCATGGCCACTACACTATAGGGTATGTGGCACTGTAGGAGCACAGGAAACTACAGGGTTCCAATGATTAGAAAACAAACAAACAAAAAAAAAACTATTGAAAGCCCACTGCTTTAGAAGAAAAAAATGATCTCTGAAGTAGATCTCCTAATAGTTTACCCATTTAAAATATCTAACTATTCAGATAATCTGGAGTGGCAGTTTCTGCTTTGAAAATGCTTTCTGGGATTACACAAAACTGGAAGTCCAGTGCTTCCAATGTGGTGATCTAGGTCATATCCTCAGAGCTCTTGAGTCACAAGGCCCCCAGATGATTCTCCCAGGTCATTTCTTACACACTCTCCTTTTCTTCCAGGAAAAGTATAGGAAGGTATATGTCTGGGTTCTCTTTGCCACAGTATAGTTCCAGTTAATAAGGTAGCTTTTACCTTTTGACACTCTTTTCTTGCCAACGTAACAGTTTATTTCGAACAGTGGTTTATGGCACATTGCATCAGAATCACTTCAGGTGTCTGTTAAAGAGTGAGATTCCTGGGTCCAGCCCAAGAACTACTGAATGCGACACTCAGGGAGGGGGCTTGGGAATGTGTATTGCTAGCAAATGTCACAAGTAAGTCTTAAGCATACTAAAGTCTGAGAACCACTGCTTTAATATACAGTTCCTGGCAGGGCATGGTGGCTTATGCCTGTAATCCCATCACTTTGGGAGGCCTAGGCAGGCAGATCCCTTGATGTCAGGAGTTTGAGACCAGCCTGGCTGATGTGGCAAAACCCTATCTCTACTAAAATACAAAAATTAGCCAGGCGTGATGGCACATGCCTGTAGTCCCAGCTACTCGGGAGGCTGAGGCAGGAGAATCGCTTGAACCCAGGGGGCAGAGGTTGCAGTGAGCCAAGATCGTGTTAATGTACTCCAGCCTGGGCAACAGAGTGAGATGCCATCTCTAATAATAATAATAATAATAACAATAATAATATAGCTCCTTTAGAGTTGGGGATGGGGTAGGGAAGGCTCTTCCTTTTATGTTTTGGGACAATTTATCACTTGGAATATTTGTCCCCTGATCACCTGCTGAATACATCTGCTAACCAAATACAGTAAATGCTAACCAAATACAGTAAATGCTCAAGGAATATTTGTTGAAAGATGACTTGAGGAACATAGCATTATACTTCCTTAATGACTGTGATAAGCAAAACATTTTGGTTCTTCAAACCTAGATAGTAGTTGTTTTATTCTAAATAAGTTAAACAATTCTTATAGTCTTGTATGTCATGTGTACAGAATAGCTATAATTTTAAAACTGCAAGAGTAAGACAAGCCAAATTTTCTTTATTTATCCATCTGGATAATTGAGAATCAAACTTTATTTAGATGTTAGGCTTGTTCTGATACAGACCTTCAAAAAAACAAATCACTGGAGCTTCTCATGTCAGCAAAATCTGGTTTAAAGAATTCCTGCAAAGTAAAAATAAATGGATGAAAATATAAACATCTATAGCAAATATAAATGCAAATATAAATGCAAAACAACAAAAAACTTTCATAGAGTTTCTTGATATGCTTTGGCTGTGTCCCCATCCAAATCTCGTCTTGTAGTTCCCATAATTCCCACATGTCATGGGAGGGACCCAATGGGAGGTAACTGAATCATGGGGGTGATTACCCTCATGCTGTTCTCATGATAGTGAGTGAGTTCTCATGAGATCTGATGGTTTTATAAGGGGCTTTCCCCCCTTTTGCTTGGCACTTCTCTCTCCTGCTGCCTTTTGAAGAAGGACATGTTTGCTTCCCCTTCAGCCATGATTGTAAGTTTCCTGAGGTTTCCCCAGCCACATGGAACTGTGAGTCAATTAAACCTCTTTCCTTTATAAATTACCCAATCTCAGGTATTTCTTCATAGCAACATGAGAACGGAATAATACAGTTGTCATAGGGATCAAAAAGTGAACAGGAGTGTCAGCAAATGTTAGGGGGACTATGAGGCTGGCCTGAGGGGTGGAGAAATGGGCAAAAGAATGTAGAGGCTAGGGTAAACTAGAAGAGAAAAACAATGAGTAGCCTAAGAACATTAAGGCCTACTCATCAAACCTCCCAAGAACCAGAAAACTAAGGATGTTAAGAAACCAAAAAGCTAATCTACAAGGCAAAAGGTAAAAGAAACAGGACGTTTAACTCGGTTCTTCAAGTATTAGGTCAATCAATTACACATTGTACTACATTATACTACTAGACTACTTTGTAAGGCTTTCTTAAACTCCAACACTAGTATCCAATCAAAACTGTATAATCACCTCAGAATCTGCATGGGAGAAGGGCCCTCAATTTTCAGTTTTTTGTTTTTTTTGTTTTTTTAAATTTTAAGCTCCTTCTAATATTCCCAGCTTAGAAAATCTTGGGAAAACTGAACTACAGCCCATTCTTCCATATATGTTCTTTGCAGAAGAGAACAGACAAGGAGTAAATAAAAGCAATACATGATTACTCTCCAGAGGCCTTACTTCTTAGGAGACTGTGCCATTCAGAAGGGAGGCAAGGCTTTCCTCCCCATCGATTTATTAGTGGGACATGTTATATGTGTGGTATGCTGTGTGTATGTGCATGTGTGCATGTACATGAATGAGTGTATTAAGAGGACATGTGTGGGACCAACCAACATCCAGACTATGACGTACCTTGAGCCTATCAGCAGCAGGATGGAAACACTCACATGAATGCTGTCACTCTGGAAAAGACATGAAGTTTTATGTATATATGTTAGTCTTTCCTCCGTAGCAGAGGAGAGGAATCGAGACAGAGAGAAGCAGGACTTACATACATGGAGACATTCTCCTGAGTTGGGGGACAGAACAGGGTGGAGGGGTTGGTCCTCCCCGCTTCCTCCCTGTACATTCTGAACGGCCAGGTGAGAGGCAGAACTCCAACAAAAAGAAAGAAAGAACTGAAGATAGACTACACTGGGAACTCACTCTGGCTGCTGTGGGCAGACATATTCTTTTTCAAAGACATAGTTGAAGCACTAGCCTTAAAATTTGTGAGAGGTTGCAAGCCTGCATGAAAATAAAAGAGATAAGAAAAACAGTAAAGTAAATATTGGCAAAGTCTTCTAAAATTAATCTGTGATAAAAGACAAAAAAGTAACCTTGTAGGCAAAAGCAAAATTACCTGCAAACAACTTTTTTTCTAGTTCTTCTTGGATCTTAAGAAGAATTCTCTCCTGTTCTAAGGCTTCCATATACTTTGAGTAGCACCAGGTTGGCTAAAAATACAATTTTCAAAGTTAATTCTGAAATGTTTGCCTTAGGAAATAAACTGAAGGTAAGATGTCTTCTATCAGCCTCTTCATTTAAATTTTTATTAAAGTATAACACACATAAAGAAAAGTGCACATCACAAGTTTATAATGATATGAATTTTCACCAACTGAATGTGCCCAGGTCACCTTTTAACTGGGTACCACAAATTATTATCAACCTACCTTAGTCCATTTTCATACAAATATTTATGATAAAGTAAGTGTATTTTCTTCTATAGCCTTGACAAAATATTTAAATTCCCTGGTTCGAAGGGAGGAGATGGGGTGGGAACATGAGGCTGGTGATATTCTGCTTCTCAGTGAATCAATGTTAACAAAAGCTTTACAGATATCTTGACAACTATTCAGTCATCTTTATATATTCAATTTGATTATAAATTTAGTGCTTAGGAAAGATCTCTATATATTCAATTTGATGTAAATCAAGTTTTAGGGGGAGAGTAATTTTGCATTTGGATTCATTATAATTCTTCAATGTGCAAAATCTATTTAAAACAAATGCATATACAGTGAGCCCTTCTGCATCCACAGCTTCTGCATCTTCAGATTCAACCCAATTGCAGATCAAAAATATTTTTAAAAATCAACAAAACATAATACAAACAAAATATATAGTATAACTATGTACATAGCATTTACTTATGCTATAGTATAATACTTAGGTAATATGTGTAATCTAGAGGTGATTCAAAATATATGGGAGGATGTGGATAGGTTATATGCAAATACCATGTTGTTTTATATCAGGGACTTGAGCATCTTCAGATTTTGATATCTGCAGGTAGTCTTGGAACCACCCCACAGTAGATACTGAGGAACAACTGTATAGGGTATCTACATTTACAAAATGTCAGTGTATTATTACTTTACAAATTGCTAAAGTAATTCAACAT
This sequence comes from Rhinopithecus bieti, assembly GCF_001698545.2. Taxonomy (NCBI): domain Eukaryota; kingdom Metazoa; phylum Chordata; class Mammalia; order Primates; family Cercopithecidae; genus Rhinopithecus; species Rhinopithecus bieti. Next base: position 287,946 of record NW_016807704.1, read on the forward strand.
GCATACTTTAAACAGAAGTCATAATAAGCTACATTTATATTTATAAAATATCTTTGGTTTCTAAAAATATTTTAGTTTCTTACAAAAATCTTGAATATGACAAGATAGCATCATCATTACCACCACCATCATCATCATCCCTTACTCTCTCTCTCTCTTTTTAACAGATAAGGTAAGTGGCTCAAAGGAAATTATGTGATTATATCCAGGTTTCGGGGTTAATACTGACTTGTGATAAAACAAAGATTAGAAGCCTGTTACCTCACGACTGTAATCCTAGCACTTTGGGAGGCTAAGGTGGGAGGATTGCACAAGTCCAGGAGTTTGAGACCAGCCTGGGAAATATGGCGAAACCTTATATCTACAAAAAATACAAAAAAATTAGCCAGGCGTGGTTAAGTTGTGCGCCTGTAGTCCCGGCTACTTGGGAGACTGAAGTAAGGATTCCTTGAGCCTAGGAAGTTGAGGTTGCAAAGAGCCCTTACACCCTTTAACCTGCAAAGAGTTACCGCCCCCCGCCCCCCACCCTGGGGAAAAAAACAAGACCCTGCCCAAAAAAAAAAAAAAAGAAAAGAAAAGAAGAAGCCTAGTATCTCTAACTGGACATTTCTCCCTTTCACACTGTGTTTCTAAAATTTAATGCTAGTCATTTGCTAATGAATGGTATTATTTACTAGGTATCATAGGCTTTTAGATATCTCTTTCAGTATACAGTTCCACAAAATTGGATATTTCTCTTCTCTCAATAATAGCTTCATAGTTGGTCAGTTATCTTAGCTGGGTAACTGAACTTACTTGACATTCCTAAATGCCAAAAAGATTGTTTCTTGAGTTAGTATTATCCCAAGATACAAATGCTTTCAATACAAGTCATCAAAAATAGATACAAGTTAAACATATGAAATTTCAGGGAAGTAACAGTTATAAATGTACTAGTTATAAATGTAAATGTGAACACAGACACTATAATGTATTGGTTGGTGGTCATGTATGGTTAATTTTATGACTACTTCAAAAAACTAAAAATTTGAGACTAAGCATTTGACATTCTTCTGTCATTTTTTAACCTAAGAATACAACATCCTATATATATTCCATCTTGTTCTATTATACTGTATCTGTCTTACTTTCTTTTCCAACAAGATGATCATTTCAACTTCTGCAATTTAAGTCTTCCTCATGTATCTCAAGAAGTTATTTTTCTTTATTAAACTATCTGGGATTGGCTGAAATTTTAACGCTCTCTGAAGGCTCAAAGAAACTCCCTTCAATCTCTCCTACTATTATAATTATAGGCTTATTTTCAAACAAACACATTTCTAGTACTGTACAATGACTGAGTTACTGCATTCCACTATCCAGTGCTCTAGAGGGGAAATGGGGTCTGCACCATCTTGCATGCTTACCTGTCGGCCATATGGTTGGAGGCCTAGGAAGGAATCACTGAGTAAAGCAGTTTTGATAGCAGGCACTGAAGTATTTGCATATTGTTTGATTCCATCCTGTAATTATATTAAATTAAATTATTCCCCAAAAAAGATAATGCTATGTTAATATAAACTTATGGTTAAGGAGTTGTAACATCATACAACACAATATTTCATAGAGAGTGCTGCACTTGAGGTTTCATCAAGTCAATATCACTAATGTGACAGAGTCTCCTGCTTTGATCTTTAATTTTATTTCATACTAATATAAAAATGCTTTAAAATAAATGAGAGAAATGATTAAGTTGAATGTAAAATCATTCCCAAATTCTGGAATCTAAGAAATACCACTATAAACATTTTCATGAACATCCATCCATATTTCTCACTAGGGAAAATGCATAGATTCACAATTTTAATCTTTATATTTTATTATATAAATTTTATACAAATAGAATCTAACTATATTTGCTCTTTTTAAATCTGCCTTTTCATGTAGAATATGTTGTGAAAATGTGAAAATATAGAACTGGAATGTACGCTGGGCCTTTGTATTATTTATCATTGTTTATCTGCTGTAGAACAGTGTCTGCCACATAGTATGCACTCAAATAATTTGCTGAATGATGAAATTAATAAATTACATCACCATTTTCAGTGGATGAATGATCTTATGCACTAAAAGGTTTGCTGAATGATAAAATGAATAAATGTTATAATCACTTTCAACAGATAAAATTCTAGGAAAAGGATGTACCATGGATAATTTAATTAGCAACACTTATTAGAAATTTAGGTCGTTTTCTTACTCAGAAACAGAAAGTCAAAAACCACATGTTCTCCCTTGTAAGTGGGAGCTAAATGATGGGTACACACAGACATACAGAGTAGAGTAACAGACACTGGTGACTCCAAAAGTTGGGAGGGTGGGAGGCAAATGAAGGATGAAATACAACCTGTTGGGTACAACATACACTATTTGGTTGATGAGTATACTTCAAAGCCTAGACTTTACCACACACAACATACCCATGTAACACAACTGCACTTGTACTTCTAAATTTATACAAATAAAAAATTAAATTTCTTTAAAAAAAGAAAAAAAGAACTTACCCAAACTTAAGAGAAAAACACATTTGAAGTAATTATAACAAAAAAGAACCATGTATAATTGCATTTCAATTAATACAAATCTTTAAGAAAACAAATAAGCCAATAGATGAGTAAAGAAGAGATACCACAGAAACTTCCCCAAAGAGGAAATGCTACTGCTTAACAAAAATGGACAATTTTTTCAATATCCCTACTAATCAAAGCTATGAAAATAAGAAAAACATTTCATGCCTTTCAAATTAGTCTTTAAAAATAATATGAGAGTTTCAATGTATGAATTTTGAGGAACACAAACATGTAGTCCATACCAACTACTTTTCATTTCTAGAACTTCATTATCCGAAACAGAAGCTCTGTACCCATTAAATAATAATTTCTCATTGCCTTCTGTCCCTAGACCCTGGCACCTCTATTCTACTTTCTGTTTCTATGAATTTGACTATTCTAGGTACCTCATCTGGCAAGATGACTGACTAGGAAGAGCTCAGGTCTGCAGCTCCCAGCGAGACCAACACAGAAGGAGGGTGATTTCTGCATTTCCTCCTGAGGTACTGCTTCATCTCATTGGGACTGGTTAGACGGTACAGCCCATGGAGTGTGAGCAGAAGCAGGGTGGGGTGTTGCCTCACCTGGGAAGTGCAAGGGGTTGGGGAACTCCCTCCCCTAGCCAAGGGAAGCCATGAGGGACTGTGCCATAAGGAACGATGCACTCCAGCCCAGAAACTATGCTTTTCCCACGGTCTTTGCAACCCGCAGGCCAGGAGATTCCCTTGGATGCCTATGCCACCAGGGCCCTGGGTTTCAAGCACAAAAGTCGGCAGCCATTTGGGCAGACACCGAGCTAGCTCCAGTTTTGTTTTTTGTTTTTTTTTTCTGTATCCCAGTGGAGCCTGGAACCCTAGTGAGACAGTCATTCACTCCCCTGGAAAGGGAGCTGAAGTCAGGGAGCCAAGTGGTCTCACTCAGTGGGTCCCATCCCCAAGGACCCCAGCAAGCTAAGATCCTCTGGCTTGAAATTCTTGCTGCCAGCACAGCAGTGTGAAGTCAACCTGGGACCTAATGGAGCTGAAAAACACAGCGCAAGAACTTCGTGAAGCATACACAAACATCAATAGCCAGACTGATCAAGCAGAAGAATGGATTGAAGATCAACTGAAGGAAAACTCGTGAAGACAAGATTAGAGAAAAAGAATGAAAAGGAACAAACAAAGCCTCCAAGAAATATGGGACTATGTGAAAAGACCAAATCTACATTTGACTGGTGTACCTGAAAGTGATGGGGAGAATGGAACCAAGTTGGAAAAAACATTTCAGGATATTATCCGGGAGAATATCCCCAACCTAGCAAGACAGGCCAACATTCAAATTCAGGAAATACAGAAAAAGCCACTAAGATACTCCTTGAGAAGAGCAACCCCAAGATACATAGTCATCAGATTCTCCAAGGTTGAAATGAAGGAAAAAGTGTTAGGGGCAGCCAGAGACAAAGGTCAGGTTACCTAAACAGGGAAGCCCATCAGACTAACAGTGGATCTCCTGGAAGAAACCCTGTAGGGTAAGCCAGGAGAGAGTGGGGGCCACTATTCAACATCCTTAAAGAAAAGAATTTTCAACTCAGAATTTCATATCCAGCCAAACTAAGCTTCATAAGTGAAGGCGAAATAATCCTTTACAGACAAACAAATGCTGAGGGATTGTGTGACCACCAGGCTTGCCTTACAAGAGCTCCTGAAGGAAGCACTAACTATAGAAAGGAAAAACTGGTAACAGTCACTGCAAAAACATACCAAAATACAAAGACCAATGACACTATGAAGAAACTGCATCAAGTAATGTGAAAAATAATCAGCTAGCATCATGATGACAGGATCAAATTCACACATAACAATATAAACCTTATGTAAATAGGCTAAATGCCCCAATTAAAAGACACAAACTGGCAAATTGGATAAAGAGTCAAGACCCATCAGTGCGCTGTATCCAGGTGACCCATCTCATGTGCATAGGCTCAAAATAAAGGAATGGAGGTATATTTACCAAGAAAATGGAAAGCAAAAAAAAGCAGGGGTAGAAATCCTAGTCTCTGATAAAACAGACTTTAAACCAACAAAGATCAAAAAAGACAAAGAAGGGCATTACATAATGGTAAAGGGATCAGTGCAGCAAGAAGAGCTAACTCTCCTAAATATCCTAAATATATGTGCACCCAACATAGGAGATTCATAAAGCAAGTTCTTAGAGACCTACAAAGAGACTTAGACTCCCACACAATAATAATGGGAGACTTTAATACTCACCTGTCAATATTAGACAGATCAATGAGACAGAAAATTAACAAGGATATTCAGGATTGAACTCAGCTCTGGACCAAGTGGACCTAATAGACATCTACAGAACTCTCCACCCCAAATTAACAGAATATACATTCTTCTCAGCATCACGTAACACTTATTCTAAAATCAACAACATGATTGGAAGTAAAATACTCCTCAGCAAATGCAAAATAACAGAAACCATAACAAACAGTCTCTCAGACCACAGTGCAATCAGAACTCAGGATTAAGAAACTCACTTAAAACTACACAACTACATGGAAACTGAACAACCAGCTCCTGAATGACTATTGGGTAAATAACAAAATTAAGGCAGAAATAAATAAGTTCTTTGAAACCAATTAGAACAAAGACACAATGTACCAGAGTCTCGGGGACACAGCTAAAACAGTGTTAAGAGGGAAATTTATAGCACTAAATTCCCACATCAGAAAATGGGAAAGATCTAAAATCAACACCCTAACATCACAATTAAAAGAACTAGAGAAGAAAGAACAAACAAATTCAAAAGCTAGCAGAAAATAAGAAATAACAAAGATCAGAGCAAAACTGAAGGAGATACAGACACCAAAAACCCTTAAAAAAATCACTGAATCCAGGAGTTGGTTATTTGAAAAGATTAACATAATAGACCACTACCCAGACTAATAAAGAAGAAAAGACAGAAGAATCAAATAGATACAATAAAAAAATGATAAAGGGGATATCACCACAGATCCCACAGAAAAACAAACTACCATCAGAGAATACTATAAATACCTCTATGCAAATAAACTAGAAAATCTAGAAGAAATGGATATATTCATGGACACATACACCCTCCCAAGACTAAACCAGGAAGAAGTTGAATCCCTGAATAGACCAATAACAAGTTCTGAAATTGAGGTGTAATTAGGCACCTACCAACTAAAAAAAGCCTAGGACCAGATGGATTCACAGCCAAATTCTACCAGAGGTACAAAGAGGCGCTGGTACCATTCCTTCTGAAACTATTCCAAGGAGTAGAAAAAGAGGGACTCTCCCTAACTCATTTTATGAGGCCAGCATCATCCTGATACCAAAACCTGGCAGATACACAACAAAAAAGAAAATTTTAGGCCAATATCCCTGATGAACATCAATGCAAAAATCTTCAATAAAACATTTGCAAGCTGAATCCAGCAGTACATCAAAAAGCTTATCCACCACAATCAAGTTGGCTTCATCCCTGGGATGCAAGGCTGGTTCAATATATGCAAATCAATAAACGTAATCCATCACATAAACAGAACCAATGACAAAAACCACATGATTATCTCAATAGATGCAGAAAAGGCCTTTGATAAAATTCAACACCCCTTCATGCTAAAAACACTCAATAAACTAGGTATTGATGGAACATATCTCAAAATAATATGGTCAATTTATGAAAAACCCATAGCCAATATCATACTGAATGGGCAAAAGCTGAAAGGATTCCCTTTGAAAACCGGCACAAGACAAGGATGCCGTCTTTCACCATTCCTATTCAACATAGTACTGGAAGTTCTGGCCAGGGCAATCAGGTAAGAGAAAGAAATAAAGGGTATTCAAATAGGAAGAGAGGAAGTCAAATTGTCTCTGTTTGCAGATGACACGATCGTATATTTAGAAAACCCCATCGTCTCAGCCCAAAAATTCCTTAAGCTGATAAGCAACTTCAGCAAAGTCTCAGAATACAAAATCAATGTGCAAAACCTCACAAGCATTCCTATACAACAATAATAGAGAGCCAAATCATGAGTGAACTCCCATTCACAATTGCTACAAAGAAAATAAAATACTTAGGAATCCAACTTACAAGGGATCTGAAGAACCTCTTTAAGGAGAACTACAAACCAATGCTGAAGGAAATAAGAGAGGACACAAACAAATGGAAAAACATTCCATGCTTATGAATAGGAAGAACCAATATCGTGGGATAGGAAGAATCAATATCATGAAAATGGCCATACTGTCCAAAGTAATTTATAGATTCAACGTTATTCCCATCAAGTTACCATTGACTTTCTTCACAGAGCTAGAAAAAACTACTTTAAAGTTCATATGGAACCAAAAGAGAGCCCATAGAGCCAAGACAATCCTAAGCAAAAAGAACAAAGATGGAAGCATCACACTACCTGACTTCAAACTATACTACATGACTACAGTAACAAAAACAGCATGGTACTCGTACAAAAACAGATATATAGACCAATGGAACAAAACAGAGGCCTCAGAAATAACACCACACATCTATAAACATCTAATCTTCGACAAACCTGATAAAAACAAGCAATAGGGAAAGGATTCCCTATTTAATAAATGGTGTTGGGAAAACTGGTTAGCCATGTGCAGAAAACTGAAACTGGACCCCTTTCTTAAACCTTATACAAAAATTAACTCAAGATGGATTAAAGAGTTAAACATAAAACCTAAAACCATTAAAAACCCTAGAAGAAAACCTAGGCAATACCACTCAGGACATAGGCATGGGCAAAGACTTCATGACTAAAACACCAAAAGCAACTGCAACAAAAGCCAAAATAGACAAGTGGGATCTAATTAAACTAAAGAGCTTCTGCACAGCAAAAGAAACTATCATCAGAGGCAACAGGCAACCTACAGATTGGGAGAAAATTTATGCAATCTATCCATCTGACAGAGGTCTAATATCCAGAATCTACAAGGAACTTAAACAAATTTACAGGGAAAAAACAAACAATCCCATCAAAAAGTGGGCAAAGGATATGAACAGACACTTCTCAAAATAAGACATTTACGTGGCCAACAAACATATGAAAAATAGTTAATCATTACTGGTCATTAGAGAAATAAAAATCAAAACCACAATGAGATACCATCTCACACCAGTTAGAATGGCGATCATTAAAAAGTCAGGAAATAGGGCAGGCATGGTGGCTCACACCTGTAATCCCAGCACTTTGGGAGGTCAAAGAGGGTGGATCACGAGGTCAGGAGATCGAGACCATCCTGGCTAATACAGTGAAACCCTGTCTCTACTAAAAATACAAATTAGATGGGTGTGGTGGCAGGCGCCTGTAGTCCCAGCTACTCAGGAGGCTGAGGCAGGAGAATGGTGTGAACTTGGGAGGTGGAGCTTGCAGTGAGCAGAGACTACGCCACTGCACTCCAGCCTGGGTGACCTAGCAAGACTCCATCTCAAAAAAAAAAAAAAGGTCAGGAAATAACAGACGCTAGAGAAGATGTGGAGAAACAGGAACACTTTTACACTGTTGATGGAAGTGTAAATTAGTTCAACCATTGTGGAAGACAATATGGCGATTCCTCAAGGATCTAGAACCAGAAATACCATTTGACCCAGCAATCCCATTACTGGCTATATACCCAAAGGATTATAAATCATTCTACTATAAAGACACATGCACATGTATGTCTATTGCAGCACTATTCAAAATAGCAAAGACTTGGAACCAACCCAAATGCCCATCAATGATAGACTGGATTAAGAAAATGTGGCACATATACACCATGGAATACTATGCAGCCATAAAAAAGGATGAATTCATGTCCTTTGTAGGGACATGGAAGAAGCTGGGAACCATCATTCTCAGCAAACTAATACAGGAACAGAAAACCAAACACCACATGTTCTCACTCATAAGTGGGAGTCGAACAATGAGAACACATAGACACAGGGAGGGCAACATCACACACCAGGGCCTGTCAGGGGTGGGGGCAAGGGGAGAGAGAGCATTAGGACAAATACCTAATGCATGTGGGGCTTAAAACCTAGATGACATGGCCAGGCATGGTGGCTCATGCCTTAATCCCAGCACTTTGGGAGACCGAGGCAGGCGAATCACTAGGTCAGGAGTTCGAGACCAGCCTGGCCAACATGGTGAAACTCTGTTTCTACTAAAAATCGAAAAAATTAGCTGGGCATACTGGCGGGCGCCTGTAATCCCAGCTACTTGGGAGGCTGAGGCAGAAGAATCGCTTGAACCTGGGAGGCAGAAGTTGCAGTGAGCCGAGATCACACCACTGTACTCCAGCCCAGGCGACAGAGTGAGACTCCATCTCAAAAAAAACAAAAACAAAAACAAAAAACACCAAAAACCCAGATGATGGGTTGATGGGTGCAGCGAACTACCATGGCACATATATACCTATGTAACAAACCCGCACATTATGTACATGTATCCCAGAAATTAAAGTATAATAAAAAATGCATATTAACAAAAGTGTAGCAAAATGGGTATTTTCTGCCAATTTAGATTGCAGATCATTTTAAATTGGCATACACTTTTTAATAGAATAATTTGTATCTTGTCTGATCTTTGAAGCTAAGCAGAATGGAATCTGGTCACTACTCACATGAGAGAGTAATTTGTAAATGTATTGAATGCCTTAAAATGGTTATACCCTTTCAGCAGTAATTACATATTGAAATGTATAGTTTCATGAAGTAACCCAAAACTTTGGTGGTGGGCTGGGGTTGGGGAGGAGTGGTTTTACCCAACAAGATCAATATTACAACAGCATAAGCAACAGTGAGATAGAAATGTTTAGATTTAAACATTTGGTTAAATAACCCATGGCCATAACCCTTCCATGGAACATTATCTAGTCATAAAAGGCTATGTTCACAAAGAATGTTTAATGTAGAAAATGGTTATGATACAACAGTAATGAGAAAAAAAGATTAAAACTGTGTATAATGAATGGATATAAGGCCGGGTGCAGTTGCTCATGTCTGTAATCCCAACACTTTGCAAGGCTGAGGTGGGTGGGTCACTTGAGGTCAGGAGTTCGAGACCAGCCTGGCCAACATGGTGAAACCCCATCTCTACTAAAAATATGAAAATTAGCCAGGTGTGGCGCTGGGTGCGTGTAATCTCAGCTACTTGGGAGTCTGAGGCAGGAGAATTGCTTGAACCTGAGAGGCAGAGGTTGCAGTGAGCTGAGATCATGCCACTGTACTCCAGCTTGGATGACAGAGCAAGACTCTGTCTAAAAAAAAAAAAAAAAAAAAAAAAAAAATGGAAATAATTTAAAAAAAAAAAAAAAAAAATGGATATAATTATGTAAAACAAAAATAAAACCCTATGCATTAAAAAAAAAGTCCCAAAGGCCTGGTGCAGTGGTTCACGCCTGTAATTCCAGCACTTTGGGAGGCCAAGGTGGGCAGATTACTTGAGGTCAAGAGTTTGAGACGAGCCTAGCTAACATGGTGAAACCCCGCCTCTACAAAAAATACAAAAATTAGCCGGGCGTGGTGGCATGCACCTGTAATCCCAGCTACTCAGGAGGCTGAGGCAGGAGAATCGCTTGATCATGGGAGGTGGAAGTTGCAGTGAGCCGAGATTATGCCACGGCACTGGGTGATAGAGTGAGACTCCTTCTCAAAAAAAAAAAAAAAAAAAAAAGCCCCAAAGGAAAGACATTAAAATGTAGTCACTATGCATAGATGGTATTAATAAAATAATAATATATTGGCATTAGATTAGAAACTTGTAATATTAAGATTATTCTATATTGTTGAACCAGCATCTGATAAATCTGTTTGCAGTGGTGACAGAATTTTAAAAGTACCTATTTTTTCTTATTACTAATAACCCTTAATCAACCTGGTGATGTTATCAACACCACAGTTCACTCTTGTTTTAATAATGGAAATCCTGTATTTTTTTTCTCAATTTCCTGTGTAGCGTTATATTATATTCTGTAAAGGACAAGATATTTTGCCAGTGTGGCACAAATTTGAGAAGACCCAAGGCCTAGCATTTCATAGGATGAACCTGTCCATGACTATATGCAGATGATAGTGTATATTGCCCATTAAAATAATTAGATGACCAAAAAAAAAAATAAATTTGGGTCATTTTCAACTTTTACTATTATAAGTGATGCTGTGTATATACATCTTTGTGCATGTTTATGATTCTCATTTATTTATTTATTTATTTATTTATTTATTTATTTTAAAATTATTTGTAGAGATGAGGTCTTGCTATGTTGTCCAGGCTGGTCTCCAACCCCTGGGCTCAAGTGATCCTCCTGCCCTGGTTTGCCAAAGTGCTGAGATTACAGGTGTGAGCTACCACACCCAGTTGATTCTCTCCTTTAGAATAAATTTCTGGGCCGGGCGCGGTGGCTCAAGCCTGTAATCCCAGCACTTTGGGAGGCCGAGACGGGCGGATCACGAGGTCAGCAGATCGAGACCATCCTGGCTAACACAGCGAAACCCCATCTCTACTAAAAAATACAAAAAAACTAGCCGGACAAGGTGGCGGGCGCCTGTAGTCCCAGCCACTCGGGAGGCTGAGGCAGGAGAATGGCGTAAACCCGGGAGGTGGAGCTTGCAGTGAGCTGAGATCCGGCCACTGCACTCCAGCCTGGGCGGCAGAGCGAGACTCCGTCTCAAAAAACAAACAAACAAACAAACAAACAGAATAAATTTCTGGAAGTGTATTTGCTGATTAAAAAGAATGAACATCACAAGGCACGGTGGCTCACACCTGTAATCCAAGCACTTTGGGAGGCTGAGGCGGACAGATCACTGGAAGTCAAGAGTTGGCAACCAGCCTGGCCAACATGGTGAAACCCTGTCTACTAAAAATACAAAAATTAGCCTGGCATGGTGGTGTGTGCCTGTAGTTCCAGCTACTAAGGAGGCCAAGGCATAAGAATCACTTGAACCTGGGAAGCAGAGGTTGCAACCTGGGAAGCAGAGGTTGCAATGAGCTGAGATTGCACCACTGCACTCCAGCCTGGGTGACACAGTGAGACTCCACTGCAAGAAATAAAATAAAATAAAAAGAATGAACATACTTTTTATGGCAGACTGAGCAGACTAATACAATATGATACCATTTATGTAAGTTAAAATACATAAAAAATAGTATTCTGTATTGTTTATGAATGCATCCATATGCATGAAACACTGTTTTTAAAAAGAGCTGGACAAATATATCCCAAACTTAATGATTGCTCCTAGGTATAGGGAGGGTTATAGAACTCAGGGCTGAGGTTACTAGATCTTACTCTATTTGCAATGTTTTATTTCTAATGGGAAAAAGAAAAATAAGGCAAAATGTTAAAAGTGTTTATTTTGGCCTACACAAATAAATGTGAGTGTTCATTATATTACTTTTGTGTCTTTTGGTGTCTTTTACATTTATTTTTAAAAATAAAATAGGCATAAGCTTATAAATAAGATGAAACATGTTATTTGGGAGCAATTACCCCTTCTTAATTAAAACGGATAAATATAAAAAGAGAAAGAGAACAATGAATGAATGAATGAATGGATAGATAGATAGTAGACAAAGAGGGAGGCTGGCCAATTTGTGACTCATTTACACATTTCACAATGTATCATTCTGTAATTTTTTTTTTTTTTTTAGACAGAATCTCGCTCTGTCACCCAGGCTGGAGTGCAGGGGCATAATCTTGGCTCACTGCAACCTCTGCCTCCCGAGTACAAGCAATTCTCCTGCCTCAGCCTTCCAAGTAGCTGGGACTGCAGGCGCACGCTGCCACGCCCAGCTAAATTTTTTTTTTTTGTATTTTAGTAGAGACGGGGTTTCAGTGTGTTGCCCAGGCTGGTTGCGAACTTCTGAGCTCAGGTAATCTGCCCGCCTTGGCCTCCCAAAGTGCTGGGATTACAAGCGTGAGGCACTGTGCCCAGCCTATTCTGTAATTTTAATATTGAAAATGTTGCCCCTGCCAGTACATAATATTTGTTCATTCATTTCCTGATTTGTTCAATAAACAATTATTAATAATTAAGCATGTGCTGGACAGTAGTGTAAGGGCTTATAAAACATGGATGAATAAGGCAGATACTATCATTGAGGATCTTAGTCCAATGAAGGAGACAGACGTAAAAACTTAATCACAGGACTATATAAAGCATGTTCTACAAGCGGGAGGAATGTTATTGCAGCAGATCCAAGTTGCTTGTGTTGCCACAGAAAGTCAAGGAAGCCTTCACTTAGAAGAGATGACATTTGAAATGAATTTAGAGGAATTCCAAAAGTCTGAAGCTTCTGACTGAAGGCTTAAAATCCACTAATATCTGTATTCCATAACTTCTCTCTATATATCCCCAGACAAAATTATTCTATAATTTACACACATACCTTTTAAAAATCTGATAAAACCCAAAATGAGTCTTGTCTCACCTTTCCAGATTTTTTGTCTTCTAGGACTGCCAATTTTTTTTTCTGCTTATTATATTCTTGTCTTCTTTCTAAAACACTCATAATATTTTCATCTGTTAAATTCTTCCTAAACTCACAGAACTGAGGCCAGAATTTAAACAGGACCCCAAAAATTGTCATCTGTATAAAAAAAAGTCTCAGATTACAATTTTATACAAATGTACCAATTTAAACTATTCACCATAATAACAGATTAACTATTCTATCTTTAATATATACCATGTTTGCTCCAACTTATTGTCTCCAGACATCTTGGTATAGTTTTGCTCAGCACATGCTTATTATCAATGGTTTTTATTACCAATGAGAAGTCTTTCTTTAAAAAAAAAATACACTAAATACACTTAAAAGTCATTTTATTCTTTATGTTTCCCTAACCAATTGATTGTATTAACAAAGAATCCATTAGGTCTTTTAAAATAAGAAATGTATGTTTTCTTTTAAAACATATACTAGTTGATCTGCCATACACTCTGCTGTTTTATGCAAGTATTCCAAATATCCAGTTCATCAAGGAAACTACCCCCTCCCTTTTTTCTTTTAGAGAAAGGAAATACCATTTTGCCTCTGGAAAAGCTCTTAAACAAAGCTGCAGATCTAAGAATAAATCTTGAGTAACTTTGAAATGATATAATCTCTTACTTTTATGTGAGAGCAAGAAAAGTAACATTTAAAAAGCAGAACGGTATCCTGGACAAATGCTTTCTATAAGGACACTTTAAGTGATTAATTGTGATATTTATAGAGATAAGAATAGTTGCTCTAATTCTCATGCCAAGTTTTTCCATTAGTTCCAGAGGTATACATTACTTCAAGAAGGTAGGACTTGCCACATAAGATCAAGTTCAACATCTTATTGCTAGGAATGGCCTTTACCTAATGCCCTGGAAAAAAATGAACCATCCCATTAGGCTCCAAGCCAACTCACAGGGGAAAAGAGGAATCTTTAAAAAGTAAATGCTGCAGTGATCAAGAGACCTGAAATGGCATATTTCATTACTCCTCTTTTCCATACATGAATGTTATTAGTAATACTAAAATTATTCGCTCCTTTTAAAATACAGTTTTGTTATTGAATTCTGTAGCCTCTTGGGAGTGTAAATGTAAAATCTAGAGATACTTTATTTGATGAAACGCAGGTTTTTAAGACACTTTCATTTACATTTACCTGCCATACACTTAATTAAGTAATCCCCTGTTCCAATGTTAAGGGATCATGGCAGTTTTTATTATGAACTGAAGCTTAAATACTCCTCCTCCTCTATTAGTCGTACTTCTCAGTTATCTTTCTAAAACCTGAGTCACTCCCAGTTCTTGAATATATATATTTCCATTTTGAAGGCTTTCTAGTAAAAGTCACCCAATCAGGACATAAAACCACTCTATTGTTAAAAGTTGCAATTGAGATTGTAGGTTAATATATATTGTTAATTATAATTACCCTGTACCTTTGTAATCTTAAAAGATAACCAAATTGTGGATAAGAAAATGTTTTAATAAACATAGAGCTACTTTACTCACTGCCAGTAAATAAATAATGGCTTTAGTATGAGCAAAAGGGGCCAGCGAAAATTTGACTGGGTGATGCAAACTTTCAGGTTATTGATAGTGGGAGTGAGGGATAGACAGAGGCTACACTGATACCAATGCTAAAACTGTCAGCAGTTTTAAATTTACTATTCAGCCCTTCTGCTCAACTTTTCTCTCATTTCCAATTTGATCTTACTCCTTTCTGTCATGATATATTTCTTCTCACATCATTCATTTATGTGTCCAAAAAATGTCTCCTCTATGCCTGGCATTTGAACTGCAAAGATAAATAAGAACCATTCCCTGCCCTCAAAGAGGTTACAATATAATGGGAAAGTCGACATGAGAATAATCACTTTCAATTTAGTGTGATAAGTGTTGCGACAGAGTGAAAACAAGGAAGAAAAGATGATACTGCAAAAAACTCAGAAGAGAAAGCAGTAAGGGCCACTTATGAAACTATAATTATTTCAATTAGACTAGGGCAGAGATGGCAGGGAGTGGTAAAAGATGTAGCTAGAGAGATATCTAGGAGTATGGACTTCATTCTGAGGGCAGTGGGAAGTATCTGAAATATTTTTTAAATTATTATTTGTAGAGATAGGATCTCACTATATTGCCCAGGCTGGTCTTGAACTCCGGGCCTCAAGCAATCCTCCTGCCTTGGCTTCCCAAAGTGCTGGGATTACTTACAGGTGTGAGCCAGTGTGCTTGACCGGAATTGAAATATTTTAAGCAAAGTGACATGATCAGATACACATTAAAAAAGGATTGCTCTGTCTACCCTTAGTTGGATGATTTGGTGAGAACCCAGAGGCAGGGAGTTTCTGTAATACATTATGAGTCATGTTGCAGATCTAAAATGAGGTAGGTGAGTGGAGGTGTGGACAGAATGACAGATAATGAGGAGACAACTAGGAAAGTTTTAGGAATGGATTAGATATGGAGGTAAGGAAATGAAGGAGAGAGAAGACATGGAGATGGCCAATCAGATCTGTGGCTTGTATCCTGGGGTAGACGGCAATGCCATTCTCTAAACTTCCTTGGGAAAAGAGGAATAACAACAGATTCAGTGGGATGAGGCCCCTAAATAAAGATTATTTATTTTCAGATGCTCTAACGTCCATATTTAAGATATATCTAGTAGGACTCCCTTTTAGAAAATCAGGTAGAAGTCATAGGCTAGAGGACTCCAATAAAATTCTTTGGTTACAATCCTTGAAGAGTATATCAGAACTGACCGGTATTGGCAGCTCCAGACATTTACCGTCAGACTCAAGGCCTTTGATGTCAATGGATAAGTCCTGGCCTAGTTACTAGGAAACCCAGGCTAGGCTAAGCTATCTCTAAGATCTTTTCATTAACAGATGTTACCATTCTGACACCATGTTTTCAACATTTCTCTATAGCACGTCCTCAATCATTCCTCTATATTTCTGCCTATTTTAATGCATAATTTGGATTGTGAGTCCACTTTTGGTTCCTTGGAGGACTTAGAACACAGCTGGCTCACAAATGAATGTAAGAATAATCGCCTTTTACCATGCTCAAGGGCAATAATACCCTAAATCTGTTTCACATCACTTCATTCATGACATGGCCTTCCCTATTACCCCTATTATAATTTATTTTTCTTAATCATTTTTTAGGAACTGCATCACTAAAAGGCTTTTTAAAATGCAAATAAATTATGTTCACCAAGTCACTGTTTTCTATTATTTATCTTAAAAAGAAGTAACTTGAGCAGGTTAACAGGCACAATTTTCCTTTCATGAGTTTGTATACTTTATGTTGGTAGAGTACTTAAATCTCCTCTCACTTATTTTACGAGCTATGTGAATATTCTAATCTTTAAAAATACACAAATCTTGGGACACACCTATTTTACACATTTTTGTGGTAGCAGATATTTTAAAAGGAAATATGAATGTTGGAAAAGAAAGCAGGAATTAGCTGGAATTTAACAAGTTAAAACAAAATGGTAACCGTGGAAAGCCAAAAGGTAATATTTAATTTTATTTACTGTAAATGATCATGAAAAAAATTGCATTTAAGTTACTAGCTTTTATATTTCAGTCACATATGCAAAGATTATTTAAATTAAATAGAATAAGTCCCAGTATTGGAAGGACTGGAACCTTGTCAAATATGAATAATGTACAAGCTTTAAAAGGATATTTATCTTTTTAATTTTTATTTACTTTTTTTTTTTTTAAGAGACGGGGTTTTGCTATGTTGCCCAGGCTGGCAACTCCTGAGCTCAAACAGTTTGCCTGCCTCAGCCTCCCAAAGTGCTGGGATTACAGGCATGAGCCACCACGCCTGGCCCAAAAGGTTATCTATCTTTAAAAGGATTGTCAATCTATTTTAAAATATGCTTAGCCACATGCCCTGATCTCTTACCTGTGCCTCTCTAAATACATATGGTCCTAACTCCTTCTGGTGTTCAATAATCTTTTGGGCTTGCTCTACTGGAATGTCAATTTGTAAAGCTGGTGGAATACTGGAATTAATAAAGCAGTTGATAATAGTCGTAATCTTCTTCTGAATGACAGACTCATCACAATGAGAATGGCACAAGTCCTGAACAGAAGAAGGAAAGATAGAATGGTATATAATTAATGAACTACTAGAACACTTAATAGAACTGTATCAATATGTGTTTCAATTAATATATACATTTCAACTTTAGGTCAAGAAGGCAGTGATATATTTCAAGGCTGTCTTTAAAAAATTATAGATTTTCTTTCTCTTGGATTTGAGGAACCTAAGACTTTGATACATGTACATGACATAAATACAGATTTCATATAATCCTGATCACTTGTTCCTCTAGGCAAAGGAATGATATTAGTATCTACTTTGACTCATTTAACAACCATATAATGAGGGCCTGTTATATACCAGACACTGAGCTGAGCCCCTACCCTTTTAGGTTCAATCTCCACTGGAGAAGTGTGAGAACACATTACTCCAATTCTGGATAGTTAATACATGTTATGATAGAGGTATACATAGTATCCTAGGAGAACATTGAGAATAGGCACCTAACTCTGCCTACAGGTGGATATAAAAGCTTTCCTGTCCAGTCCTGCCTCTACACCAAGGTGATTTAGGCTCAAAAAGGGTAGTGGGCATGCTGGTTGTCAACAGGTGTGCCATTCTATGTCTTTTATTATCCATGCTGTGTAGTTACCCTATCGCATTATTCTCTTTATAGATAACCTAAAATTAATGATCATACATTAAAATGTGCCATTTAAAAAATTGTCAACATTTATTTTAGACACGGGGGTACATGTGCAAGTTAGTTACATGGGAATATTGCATGATGCTGAGGTTTGGGGTACTGATCCTGTCACTTACGTAGTGAACGTAGTACCCAACAGGTAGGTTTTCAACCCACCCTCCCCTCACTACCCCTTCTAGTAGTCAGTGGTGTCTATTATTCCCATATTTATGTCCATGTATGCCCAATGTTTAGCTCACACTTATAAGTGAGAACATGTGGTTTTTGGTTTTCTTTTCCTGCATTAATTCTCTTAGGATAATGGCCTCCAGCTCCACCCACACTGCTGCAAAGGATATGATTTCATTTTTTATGGCTATGTAGTATTCCATGGTGTATATGTACCACATGTTCTTTATCCAGTCTGCTACTGATGGGCACCTGGGTTGATTCCATGTCTTTGCTACTGTGAATAGTGCAGTGATGAACATATATGTACATTTATCTTTTTGGCAGAATTATTTATTCTCCTTGGGGTATACATACAGTAATGGGATGGCTGAGTCAAATGGTAGCTGTGTTTCAATTTCTTTGAGAAATCTCCAGACTGCTTTTCACATGGCTGGACTAATTTACATTCCCACCAATAGTGTGTAAGTGCCCCCTTTTCTCTGCAGCCTCACCAAGCAGCTGTTGTTTTCTGACTGTTTAATAATAGCCATTCTGATTGGTGTGAGATGGTATCTCTCTGTGGTTTTGATTTGCATTTCTCTGATGATTAGTGATGCTGAGCATTTCTTCATATGTTTCTTGATTGGTCATTTATACACCTTTTGAGAAGTATCTGTTCATGTCCTTTGTCATTTAAAAATGAGCTAGTTTTAAAGTCACAGGTATAGGACTATCTTTTTTTTTTTTTTTAATAAAGAGGTAATTTCGCTTGAATTATGGCATTTTGCTGTCAAAGACATTGCTTTCCAAATCATCAGAAAGCAAACAACTTGGAAACTTCTCACTTTAGGCCCAGAAATGAACCAACATTTATTAAGTACCCAGTATATGCTGGGCTATAGCTCTCCTATGGATATCATGAAAGAAATAAAAATTCTGATGTCTTTCATGTAAAACTTTATATATAATTTGGTGTAAGTGTGAAAAAAACTTAATATAATGTTACATTGTGACAATTAGCACTTCATACTCAATTTAGCATCACCTTAGAATAAAGCCTATTTAGGTCAGGTGTAGTGGCTTATGCCTGTAATCCCAACAATTTGGGAGGCCAAGGCGAGCAGATGGCTTGAGCCCAGGAGTTGCAGACCATCCTGGGCAACATAGTGAAACTCTATCTCTATAAAAATATACAAAATATTAGCTGGGTGTGGTGGTGCATGCCTGTAGTCCCAGCTACTGGGGAGGCTGAGGTGGGAGGATTACCTGAGCCCAGGGAGGTCGACACTGCAGTGGGCCATGATCACACCACTGCACTCCAGCCTGGGCAACAGAGTAAGATGGTGTCTCAAAAAAAAGAAAAAAAAAGAAAAAGCCTATTTTATGTTATTCAATTAGCCTCCTAACTATGGAATATAAGGCTCGTGAAATAAAACAAATTTGTGAAGCTACACAATTATAATTTTGAGCAAAAAGACAGCATTTGGACATAATTATAACTGATTTTTTTTTTTTTCTAATTGTTCTGCCCTGTTGTGCCATTAGCTTAGTTAACTCTCGCCTATTATTAAGGTCTCAGTTTAAGCATACTTTCCTCTAGTAAGCTTTCTGTGACTCTCAGTCCAGGAGAGACGTCCATCTCAGGTACTCCCATAGCATACTGTGCTTCTTCCCTTGTTGCACTAATCACACTCTTATAATTGTCTTGTCTACCACTCATTTGTCCTTCCTCTGACATTGTAAGCTCTAACAGGGTAGACTGTTTTGATCACAGTTGTATCCTCAGGATTTGGCCTGGCCCTTGGTAGGTGCTTAATAAATATTTGCTGGATAAATAAATCCTTCCAGTCTTTTCTTTATAGACACAAACACACACATACGCACACACTTTAGATTAAACCATACTGATTTTTATAGCTAGTTTTTAAAAAAGATCAATGAGCAGAACATCTTTTCCCATCATTGATTATTCCCCTAGAACATTTTTAATGGGTAGAGAATGTTCTACTATATAGATACATCATAATTTAGTAACCAATGTCCTTGTTGTACAACTGGTTCTTTCCAACTTTTCACAATCCAGAGAAATGTTTGACTAAGATTGCTCCAGCCATCTCTTTGTATATTACCACAATCAATACTGAGAAGCAGCACACCTTAGTGGTTAAGGCCATGAGCTTTAGCAATAGAATGACCTGATTCAAAGTGTAGCTCTACCAGTTAATTAGCTGTGTGATGTCGGGAATTTCTTAGCCTTTCTGTGCATTAGTTTCATCTGTGAAGTGATGAGAATGACATCCTTGACCTCATGGGATTCTTGTGAAGAATAAATTCATTATTACATGAAAAGCATTAAGAAAATATCTGGCACATAGTAAACACTTAATAAGAGTAAGCCTTATAAGAGTTAGCTTGGTTAGACTTTATCAAGTGGAATAAACGCCTTCCAGCTGGCAAAATCCCTCACAGACCAATGCAAGTATCATCACTCTTGCTGAGACTTCACTGACCTATTGTCCCCCCACCCCATCATTCTCTCCTCTGTGCTAAAACTATACCTAGTCAGAACAAGGATAAGAGTCAACATTATTTCCTAATATTTGTTCTCATGGATGTTTTCCTGCCTGAAAGAGGGCAGTGTGTTGTATTCACCTTTTTATGCCTACAATCTAGCATAATGCCTGGCACATTCGATACTTAGTAAATGTTTGTTATATAAACAAATTTACTCCGATAGCTTGCTTTTTAATAGCTACCTAGTATTGTAAGTCTCTCATGCTATATTGTAGAAAAGACATTAAAATGGAGACCAAAATTTAAATGGAGGCCTTAAAGGAGAAAGTCATAAAACTAAGGGTTCACTGTGTATAAGTCTATAGTTGGTTTTTTAAAATACCTATTTTACAAAGTTTATCTCATTACCTCTTGTCCTAGCAGGGTTAGGCTTGTTCATATTTACATTAGGTTAAAGATAGTTCTGCCCACCCATAAGAAAAAATTACCTATTGAGAAAAACACACTCTACCTCCTTTCTAATTCCCAAAAAAGTTATTTTAATATTGCTCATGTGAAAGACTGTGAAAAAGCTTCTCTCAAAATTTTTTTTTACCAGCCTGGGCATCACAGGGAGACCCCATCTCTACAAAAAAATTAAAAATTAGCCAGGCATGGTGGTGCATGCCTGTACTCCCAGCTACTTGGGGGGCTGAGGTGGGAAGATCACTTGAGCCCAGGAGGTCAAGGCTGCAGTGAGCTGTCATTGTGCTACTGTACTCCAGTCTGGGCAACAAAGTGAGACCCTGTCTCAAAAATTTTGTTTTTTAATGTTACAGTCTCAGCTGAGAATAGTACAAAAACTGTTGATAACAGAAAAGGGTAGAAAACAGTTTTACTGTATGTTGGAAAAACTTAGAAATAAATTTAATTGAGCAACTACTAACTATATGTTAAGCAACTATATTAGTGTCACATAGTACATAGTACATAGGCCATTTGAAAGCATTATACTCCTAAATTGTTAATTTTTATTCCCCATGTTTACAATGGGATGGAATAGACTGCTTGCAAGGAAATGAGCCTGCTACCTCTGGGAGCATTTAAGCAAAGACTAAAATACCTTTCAGTATTTCTAGACATTTCTTTATTCAAGTCTAGACAACACAACAGGGCAAGTTCCTTCCTCCTCTTCAATGTGAAGATTCTGTATGATTACACTAAACACTTAATCCTGAAAATAAACTGCCTTTGTACCTAACCATTTCTCTTTTACTTATTTTGTTAAGAATTTGGCTGTTCTTTTTCATCTCTAATTCTTTCTAATTCCTTTCTCTTCTCTACTGGTTTATCCATAATCCAATATCTTTGATTACTATTACTGTAAATATGGCTGGGGGGGATTCTTACAAAGAGATTTTAGTTGTATGGATACACCAAATATAGATACTGTTAGGAAAAAATATGTACAATACATTTAGAGATGATTGATGTGTAGAAATATAGTTAAAACTCTCTTCAGGAAGGTTCTCATTAAATCACATGTACGTTAATATCTGGAAAAAACCTAATACAGGTTGAGCATCTGTTACCTAAAATGCTTGGGACCAGAAGTGTTTTAGATTCTGGATTCATTTTTAGTTTTGGAATATTTGTATTATACCTACTGGTTGAGCATTCCAAATCCAAAAATAAAAAATCTGAAATACTCCAAGGAGCATTTACTTTAAGTATCATGTTGGCACTCAAAAAGTTTCAGATTTTGGAGCATTTCAGGTTTCAGATTTTCAGACTTGGAATGCCCAAACTGTATTATCATTCCAGGGCTCACTCTTATTCTTCACTGTATAATAATAAATGTATCTAGAGATTGGACGATAAACATCTCAATATTTATATACTGGTAGGAAAAAGATGGCAAAATTGGGATATCTTATATAAATCTTGTGCATAAAGTTAGTTGAAAATCTGACATTTTAATGCATTTCCTCCTCAAAACAGGTGGTTTTCTCCAGCTCCCAATACAATACCTTATATTTTTGTACTTCTTGCCAAAAGAGTAAACCATTTTCCAATAAATCTCCTTTTAGAGCCACAAAACGTTGAAATTGTCTTGAAGTAACTGGATTCAATAATGCTTTGCGAAAAGCAATGATTTCACAAGATGAAGAGATCCACTTACTCTCCACAGGCTGTCCAAAACAGAGAATATAGGAAATTGGCTCATTAATTAGGCTAACAATTACCAACTTCTATCTCCTATAATTTTGCCTGTCGAAATGTGTGGCATGGGTACAATATTTTCCCCTGTTCCTTTCTCTTTTGTCTCCTTTATATTTTTATGGCTTCATTTTAGGAGGTAGAGTGAAAAGAAATGACTAGATGATTTAGACCATATGACTACATTGTTTAAAATGTTAACAGTTATTACAGCTTGAGATTATGGTGAAAACTACTTTTAGTACATTGTATGAGTTCTGTGTTTAAACAGAACAAAGTAATCATAATGTTATGATTATATGTTATTACATTATTTATTTTATTATTACATGTTATATATTAATATATAATTCTCTTGTTTTTTAAAAGTAAAAGTAGTTAACATTTAATATATTTTTCATTTTTTAAGAAAAAATTATCAATTGATTCTATAAGTTAAATAATGTACTATAGCGCTTCACTATAATTTTATCCTGTAAATATTATATTTTTAGATGAGACATCTTTTTATTATGTTAATAATGACTAAAAATAATAACAAATAATGATTATTAATAAATTATTTTATTAAAATTCCTTTGACTGACTGTTTACTTTACATAACATGAAAGCCAGAAGCACCCATGGCATTTTAGTAACACCTAAAGTTATTTTTATCAACATTTATTATATATCTTTACAATTTGGAAATATAAAATATCTACTTATTTTATTTTGCCCATTTAAAATCACATATTCAACCCCATTTAGCCTTTCAGATTGAAAACATAAGAAATCGATTTTATTGAATTCACTAAACAGATTTTAATATTTAAGTTCCCCAAAGTTGATTTTTAGCTTACAACCATGCAAGGAAGTATCATTCCAAAGACAACAGTTTAGATGGATTTAGCAACACATAAAATAAATTCCTTGAAACAAATAATATGTGACCATCAATTTGTTTAGAGAGTTACATTTTTTTAAAAGTGCCATGGTAACACAAAGGAAGGAGTAACTAATTCTGCCTGGAGGTGTAAAGCCTTTACAGAGAAGGGCCTTGAGGATGACATCTGAGTTGGAAACTGAAAAGTGAAGGCAACTCCAGGCAGTCTAGATGAATTGTGGTGCCATTAACCCAGATAAAGTGAACAGAAGTGAATAGATGTCCCTATTTTAGTGAGACATATGTCACGTTCTCTGGACAAAAAGTTAAGACCCCCACCATATGGCCCATATTAAAATTATAGCCCTACAAATAGGAACAGCTATGTATTAGACTGTGATGTTTACTTAAAATCCACTCAGCAAATAATATTTTAAGATCTGCTTAAGATACTAAAACTTAGAAATTTAACTAAAACCTGTAATTTAAACAAAATAATAAAATACATGTAATAAATAATTATATACAAATAATTCCATTCCATGTAATATTTCAATCAAAACTATAGCAAAAAACAAACATTAAAAAAGTTTATTTCTTTTCAAGAGGAAAATACACAAAAGAGCATACTAACAGATACATACATTCCTCTAATATTCAAATAAACATCCATTTTTGTTAGTTAGCAGAGGGTCACCTAGGTCTAGTTGGACATTTTATTAGCACCTGCAGAAGGATAAGTACACATAAACTTCTAAGTTCAAAAGGAAGACTATGCATGTTACAAAGCAAAATAGGCCATTTCTAGCCAGGTATTATATTGTAGTGGTTTTAAGTCATCAAAATGATAGTTATCTTAATTCTTTTAAAGCTAAAATTCTATCCTTTTGCTTTTAATATTTTTATTTATATTTCAATTTGATTTGATTTTTTATGTGTGCTCCTGCTCGGCAAAGTGCCCTTGTGAGGATGCCTGAGAGCAGTGTACAGTTATGATTAAAATGCAGTTCTAAATAGAAGGGATAATGTACCAGGTGTGATGGCTCATGCCTGTAATCCTAGCAGTTTGGGAGGCCAAGACGGGCAGACTGCCTGAGCTTAGGGGTTCAAAACCAGCCTGGGCAACACGATAAAACCCCGTCTACACTACAAATGCAAAAAATAAGCCGGGTGTGGTGGTGCGTGCCTGTAATCCCAACTACTGGGGAGGCTGAGGCATGAGACTTGCTTGAACCTGGGAGGCAGAGGTTGCAGTGAGCTGAGATTGTGCCACTTTATTCCAACCTGGGCGACAGAGCAAGACTCTGTCGATTGATAGATAGATAGATAGATAGATAGATAGATAGATAGATAGACAGACAGGCAGATAAATGAAAGTCACAATGTAAGACAATTTAACCTGCTGATTCTGCTGCATGCTGCTCATTTTTTGTGTAATTCACCCTCAATAATAAACTATCACATGTTGGAATGCACAGCTTGTCTCAGTAAATCCATGACACGCAGAATAAAGAAAAATACATACTTAAGGCAATCACACACTTCTAAGGTTGAGCAGGTCAAGGATCTCTTTAAGAATAGAGCTCCTTATTCAGGAGGTGAACACAGGAGGATCACTTGAGCCCAGGAGTTAGATGTGATAACGAGCTATGATCATACTATTGCACTCCGGCCTGGGCAACACAGCAAGACCCAAATAATATTAGTAATAAGTTTTTTAAAAAGAACAGAGTTCTGAATTCCAAGGGCTGATGGGAAGCCTCTAGCAGGGGACTCTGGCCTTGTGGAGGAACCCTGTTTCCCTTTCATTCCCCTGCCTTTTCACCCAGTAAAACCCAGCTTTATTTACCCTTTAAACCGTCTCCAAGCCTAAATTTTCCTGGCCGAGGGACGGACAAGAACCCAGTCTTTAGCTGAACGAAGGAAAAGTCCTGCAACATTCTTGGCATACAACCTGGGGGCTCTTGAAGAGATGTATCAGAATTCCACAATGCATCTGGTTCTTGGGCAAGTCACTGAAATGTGGGTCAGATGTTGAAAGTTGCTGTACTACGATGTGAAAATTAAGCCCACTGCAGCTCAACAAGGCCTACTGCCTCTAGACTCCACCTCTGTGGGCAGGGCACAACTGAACAAAAGGCAGGAGACAATTTCTGCAGACTTAAATGTTTGAAGAGAGCAGTGGTTCTCCCAGCACAGCATTTGAGCTCTGAAAATGGACAGATTGTCTCCTCAAGTGGGTCCCTGACCCCCGTGTAGCCTAACTGGGAGGTGTCTACGTGGTAGGGGCCGACAAACACCTCATATAGGCGGCTGCCCCTCTGGGACGAAGCTTCCAGAGGAAGGATCAGGCAGCAATATTTGCTGTTCTGCAATATTTGCTCTTCTGCAGCCTCTGCTGGTGATACCCAGGCAAACAGGGTCTGGAGTGGAACTCCAACAAACTGCAACAGACCTGCAGCTGAGGGACCTGACTGTTAGAAGGAAAACTAACAAGCAGAAAGGAACAGCATTAACATCAACAAAAAGGACATCCACACCAAAACCCCATCTGTAGGTCACCATCATCAAAGACCAAAGGTAGATAAAACCACAAAGATAGGGAGAAACCAGAGCAGAAAAGCTGAAAATTCTAAAACTCAGAGCATCTCTTCTCCTCCAAAGGATTACAGCTCCTCATCAGCAACAGAACAAACCAGGATGGAGAATGACTTTGACAAGCTGACAGAAGTAGGCTTCAGAAGGTCAGTAATAACAGACTTCTCTGAGCTAAAGGAGGATGTTGGAACCCATCACAAGGAAGGTAAAAACCTTGAAAAAAGATTAGACGAATGGCCAACTAGAATAAACAGTGTAGAGAAGGCCTTAAATGACCTGACGGAGCTGAAAACCATGGCATGAGAACTTCATGATGCATGCACAAGTTTCAATAGCGAATTCAATCAAGTGGAAAAAAGGGTATCTGTGATTGAAGATCAAATTAATGAAATAAAGCGAGAAGACAAGATTAGAGAAAAAAGAGTAAAAAGAAATGAACAAACCCTCCAAGAAATATGGGACTATGTGAAAAGAGCAAATCTATATTTGATTGGTGTACCTGAAAGTGATGGGGAGAATGGAACCAAGTTGGAAAACACTCTTCAGGATATTATCCAGGAGAACTCCCCCAACCTAGAAAGGCAGGCCAATATTCAAATTCAGGAAATACAGAGAACACCACAAAGATAGTCCTCGAGAAGAGCAACCCCAAGACATAACTGTCAGATTTGCCAAGATTGAAATGAAGGAAAAAAAGTGTTAAGGGCAGCCAGAGAGAAAGGTCGAGTTACCCACAAAGGGAAGCCCATCAGACTAACAGCAGATCTCTCAGAAGAAACCCTACAAGCCAGAAGAGAGTGGAGGCCAATATTCAACATTCTTAAAGAAAAGAATTTTCAACCCAGAATTTCATATCCAGCCAAACTAAGCTTCATAAGTGAAGGAGAAATAAAATCCTTTACAGACAAGCAAATGCTGAGAGATTTTGTCACCACCAGGCCTGCCTGACAAGAGCTCCTGAAGGAAGCACTAAACA
>NW_016807704.1:318218-321138 GCF_001698545.2 Rhinopithecus bieti
AAAAAAAAAAAAAAAAAAACATCAAAAAGTGGGCAAAGGATATGAACAGACACTTCTCAAAAGAAGACATTTATGCAGGCAACAGACACATGAAAAAAATGCTCATTATCACTGGTCATCAGAGAAATGCAAATCAAAACCATAATGAGATACCATCTCACGCCAGTTAGAATGGCAATCATTAAAAAGTCAGGAAACAACAGATGCTGGAGAGGATGTGGAGAAACAGGAACACTTTTACACTGTTGGTGAGAGTGTAAATTGGTTAGACCACTGTGGAAGACAGTGTGGTGATTCCTCAAGGATCTAGAACTAGAAATACCATTTGACCCAGTCATCCCATTACTGGGTATATACCCAAAGGATTATAAATCATGCTGCTATAAAGACACATGCACACGTATGTTTATTGTGGCACCCTGCACAATAGCAAAGACTTGGAACCAACCCAAATGTTCATAATGATAGACTGGATCAAGAAAATGTGGCACATATACACCATGGAATACTATGCAGCCATAAAAAAGGATGAGTTCATGTCCTTTGCAGGGACATGGATGAAGCTGGAAACCATCATTCTCAACAGACTATCACAAGGACAGAAAACCAAACACTGCATGTTCTCACTCATAGGTAGGAATTGAACAATGCAATCACTTTGACACAGAGAGGGGAACATCACACACTGGGGCCTGTTGGGGAGTGGGAGGCTGGGGGAGGAGTAGCATAGGAGAAATAATTAATGTAAATGATGAGTTGATGGGTGCAGCAAACCAACATGGTACATCAAACCTGCACATTGTGCACATGTACCCTAGAACTTAAAGTATATATAAAAAAAAGAACAGAATTCTGATAGAGTCACATTTTCCTCCAAATTCCATTCACCTATTAAAAACAGTATCAGTGCTCAGTTGTCAGTTTAGGAAACAGTATGTCTTCAGTGAGGATTTTGAAGAAGAAGGGGAAAGAAAAACAATACTTTGACAGAGCAAAACTTACAAGAGGAAAAATATAAGAAACATTACTTGCCTTCCAGATCCCGATTTTCTTTTCAGGTTTCTGTAGTAAGAGCTCTTCTGCTATGTCTTTCATCTGCACCTGAAAGCAAAACCAATTTTTTTATCCCAGTAATTCAGACTAAAGGTTTGAAATCATTTACTAATTAAGTAGCTTAAAAAATGAGATAAAGGTTAACTTGGATAAGAGATAGTGAAGTTTAGGAGAAAGAGGATAAAACTTAAAAATGGAAGCCCTGTGGTCAGATACCAAATTTTTCTGAGCACTGTATTCTCATCTGTAAAACAGATAATAATAGCCAATTGTTATCACCCCAAATGATGATAGTTTCACTTGAGCTCACATGGGAACTGAAGCTGGAAAACAGTTATAACTTCTCAGACTTTTAGCTATTTTCTAGCCATATACTTTCACAACTAATTTTAAAAGAGTACTAAAAGTTACTCAACACGGAAATACAGTAGATATTTCTTGGGGTTATTGTCTATTCATATTATTTCCCCCTTCTTGGAAACCACTCATAACAAATCTGTGCTGTTGACTCTATCTCCCTGTCCATAGCAGATAGATCCAGAAGCAGATCTAGAGAGATAAGGACTAGAATCACTGGAGCTAAGTCTTTTTGATAGACAGAGCCAGGAGAAAAGATCTGAGAATTATTGCTGGGTTCCTACGGCTGTTCTGGCCTACGTCTTTTCTAAAGCTTGGGCGTCAACTCTTAAGTGTGTGAGATGTCCCAGCACCATTTTAGAATAAATCGTCACCCCTCCTTTTTGTCTTTGGTTCAAGGTTGCCAAAATCAGTTTATTTTTCTGGCCACCCAAAGAATGCTAAGTCAAGAAATTACTATGCATTACAATAAAATTACAGCAATAAACATAATGAGGAAATGTGGTAAATAATATTAGCAATCCAGATGTCCTTTTACTTGGCTTTGGATAGAGAATTGGAGTTAGCCTGAAGAAAGAGAATGAGGAGATTTGAGTTTTCCCAAAGCTTATTTCCAGAAACATTTTGCCTAAAGTCAATCCTTCTTCTTCATACTATAAATTCTGTCTTCCCAACTGTACTGTGTTTTCCATAAGTTGCTCAGCTCAAGTGACTAAGGGTATTTCCAAATAAGTAGGCCACAAAGTGTTTGAGAAACTGAATATAGAAGGAAGCTTTTCAGGTTCTTCCTGATTAGTATTAATGGCATGTGGCTTTGCATACTAAAGTCCAAAATTACGTGTTTTCTGACCTCTGTGTTATTTTTATAAAGATCAGGTTTGCCTGAAACCTAAAAACAAGGTATGCTAATGACATTTTAAATTATCAAAGAAATACTTCGTATAAAACAAAAACAAGACAAAGCAAAGACAAACCCACTTTACAAAATAAAAAGTAAAAATCCTCACTCCCCAAACCCATTCCCAGGAGGCATAGATATTTTTCTATCATAAGCATAAATGGATGGATGGATGGATAGATATGCATAGACAGAGATGTAAGTAAACGTAATGGGATTATCTTCTATATATTGTTCTGCATCCTCCTTGTTTTGTTCAATAAATGACATCTTTCATATAGTACATGTGGAAATCTCATATCTCATTTGGTAAGGAAATCTGCATATTTTTCCATCGTACAGAATTATCATAACTCATCTAATTCTTCCCCCATTTGATATTGCAATGAATATCCTTGTATAACCTTGTCCATTTGTGTGAGGACTTAATAATATTAAAAATAACAACTATATTAATAGATAAGATTTGAGTGTTTGCCATGTGCCAGGCACAATTCTAAGACACTAAGCACCTGTTAATTTCACTTCATTTTTCAGAGCAACCTCACTAAGTAATTACTATGACCAACTCGATTTTCTTTTTTTTTTTTTTTCTTTTTTTTTTATTATACT
>NW_016807704.1:323394-329372 GCF_001698545.2 Rhinopithecus bieti
TTATTATTATTATTATTATTATTATTATTTTAGAGACAAAGTTTCACTCTGTCATCCAGGCTAGAGTGCACTGATGTGATCATAGCTCACTGTAGCCTTGATCTTCTAGACTCAAGCAATTCTCCTGCTTCAGCCTTCCAAATAGCTGGGACTACAGGTGCATGCCACCACACGTGGCTGACTCCATACTTCAAACCACTCTCAACAGAAGTACAATGACTAAGGTCTGGCATAGCATCTCACACCTGTAATCCCAGCACTTTGGGAGGACTACTCGAGCCTAGGAGTTTGAGACCAGCCTGGGCACATAGCAAAACTCCATCTCTTCAAAAAAAAAAAAAATGTTTTTTAATTAGCTAGGCATGGTAAAGCATGCCTGTAGTCTCAGCTACTTGGAAGACTGAGGTGGGAGTATTGCTTGAGCACAGGAGTCCAAGGTTGCAGTGAGCTAAGATCACACTGCTGCACTTCAGACTGGGTGACAGAGAGAACCCATTCCTTAAAAAAAAAAAAAAAATACAATGGTTGGGTCTCCAGGTATGCACATTTGAAGTTTTGAGAGATACTGACAACTGCTTTCAAAAGATTATACTAATTTATATACCTTTATCTTTTGACGTGCTGCAAACTGTTCACTTGCAAGAAACAATGGCAGCCATACATTTTCTAGCCTATTTTGAACATGCTTCTGGATTTCAACTAGAACAGGTGCATCAAGCTGCTCATGAAGAATCTTCCCCCAGCCACCACTTAAATGCATTACCTAAGAAAATTAAAATGGAAACAGAAACTATTGTGCTTTTTAAAAGAAACACTAATAGTTATTAATTCATTCATTCACTACAAAACCATTTGCTGCATCCGGAGGGGTGCCAATTTTCATTTTCTGTAAAACATCTCCTGGCTATACTGACTAGTAATTCCCCTAAAATCAGACAGACAATTGTGGTGTATGTGGTGGTTGTTTTAGATGTATGATTTGTGCTTACTTATGATATATCAAAAAGAACACAGAAGTGGGATTTTTATCCTGTGTGACCACAGCAATGGCATTTTTGTCTCTCCATGGACTCAGTATCTCCAACTGAAAAATGAGGACATTAGTCTATTAGTTTTCTAATATCCTATGAATCCGTGATTCTAGTCAAATTGATCCATTTAAGAATTTTCTTCTGTGGATGAGGCAAATGTGTTAGTTAAAAGACAACCTTGACTCAGATATTATAAATATGCATATTACCAACAAATGTTGGGTTGGAGATAGGATGATGGCAGCTGTAGTGCACTATGCACCTAGAACAGTGCAGCTGTAGCGATAGCAATGTAGGGCTTTTCCAACAACCTCTAAGCAGAAAACAGAGGCAACAGGAAGAAGAAAAAGGTCATGTTTTATAGACAATAAGTACCATTTGTAAAACACAATTTCTTTGTGATCTAAATTTTCCTTCTGCTTAACTATTGGCTTCAACAAGCTACTAATGGCTTTTTCCTGCCATAACTCATTCTGGTTTCTCCCTGTTTCTGTGTACATACCACTCAAAATTTCTGGATGGCTCAGTGGAACAACTGCCCTCTTCTTAGTTCTCCTTTGAGCAATAATATTAATATAATACCCTACTAATACTATTGTTTTATATAAAAACAAAAAGGAAATCCTCTTCTTAGTCCTCCTTTAATAATATCAATTAAATAATATCAACACTAATATTGTTTCTGCATAAAAAAAGAAAAAAAAAAAGACTACCTTGCTAATCAAAGAGCAAATTGGCTGCACAACTGATATCTGGACTAGCATGATCTTTGTAAAACAATGTGATGCAGACATCCTTAAGTATAAAAATACATTTTAAAAGTAATGACAAAGACAAAGAAGGATCATTGGGAAAACTCCTCTGTAGTAAGCACATCCATTTGCTATGATAGCAATGGGCGACTTTCACTGACTTGGATTCTCAGCATGTTGTGTGTACTATGGAGGATTCACACAGTAGCATGAGATACCATGAAACCTCACGCAATGGAGCGCAAGCCAAGTAGAAAACAAATGCTTTCCATGTGTTTATTTCATACTTGTGCTTATTGAGACACCCAACCACTTTTGCTAATGTGTCCCAGATTTGTATCTCAAGGAACTAAGGACAAAGCATTTTTGTCAAAGTTGCTTAATTCTAGAATTCTTGCTCCTTCTCACTCCCAAAGACTTCTGCTAATTTCTCCTGCACCCCAAAGATCTAGCTTTTAAATTTGGTATGTCTTATTTGTGAAACTCTCTGAGTTTTTCTTTAATTTACTGAATTTAGCATTAATCTGAAATTTTTATTTTAGTAATATATACCATTAGACTATGCATTCTTATAAACTACCAAACAAAAAAATCATAAGCTATACATTACATCTTTAGGCATGAATGTAATACTAACAAACTTCAAACTAAATAAATTATAATAATTGTTTATATTTCAAAAGTATAAAAATTGAGTCATATTTCATGAGCAGTGTTACATGAACACAAACCTACTGCTGAATCCCAATTATATATATACATATATTTTGAGACACAGTCTCACTCACTCTGTTGTCCAGTCTGGAGTGCAGGGGCACAATCTCCACTCACTGCAACCTCTGCCTCCTGGGTTTAAGGGATTCTCCTGTCTTAGCCTCCTGAGTAGCTGGGATTACAGGTGTGTGCCACCACACCCGGCTAAGTTTTGTATTTTTGGTAGAGACAGGGTTTCATCATGTTGGTCAGGCTGGTCTCGAACTCCTGACCTCAAACAATCTACCTGTCTTGGCCTCCCAAAGTGCTGGGATTACAGGCATAAGCCACCACACCCAGCCCAATCTTATAGTGTTGCTGTCAATCTAATGACACTGTAGTTATTTAGTTATTAGTAAATTGTGATTAAGGCCATAGGACTTCGGTCCAACAAAATGCTCAAACTGTCCTGGTCAATAAAAATAATTTCTGGGAAAAATACAATTGTAAGGAGGATTTTCTTTTTTTTCTTTTATAACATTTGTTCAAGGTTCCATAGTAAAGAGGATTTTCAAAGATTATATTTGGAATAATATCAGTTCAGAGAAGAACGGAAAAGTGGTAGAGATTTGACTTAATGGTTGATAACAGCTGTTTTCCTACATATTGACAGGTGCAGGGAGTTTGTCCATCTTCTTCACCACTTTATCTTGAGCACCTAGAAGAGTCTGGCATAGTGAAGGCACTCAAATTTGTTGAATGAGTCAATGAGTAGGTGAATAAAAGTTATTTTATTTTATAAACTATTTTTTAGAGTAACATATTTTTATACTATATAATATTTGAGTATTAAAGACATTTAATGTATAGATGCTCATAAATACCTAAATAAATATCAAAGGTCTCTAACACATTAGTCATAAGCAAAAGAAAATAAAATAAGAGACTTTCAGGTTGTTGGCAAAAATAGAAATAAAATACCGGTTTTCAAACATCAATTTAAAAAATAGGTTTGCATGTTGATACCTGGTTCTGCTGATACAGAGAAGCTGGACTGTTGGGTCCAAAGAAATATTTTTTATTAAGGTATTTGTTTTTAATGTATATAGATTTTGCCTCCCTTTGATTTCGATCTCTGTAAGTTATTCTCCGGAGCTGCTCAATGTCTGTCCAGCACATAAGATCCATGCTAAAATGAAAACAAAAACAATGTATAGGTCTTCATATTTATTTCTCTAAATTCCAGCAAACACCCGATTGTTGTTTTGGCAGAACTTAGAAAGTGGCTGTTTTGACTAGTTGCATTAGATCATGGAAATAATGAACCCAATATTCTATCTCTGATCCCTTTCTAGGCTAGTTAGCTTGACTCCATTACACTCCTAATCCTGGCTAAATATATGAATGATGACAAAGGAATATCAGGATCAGAAAAAAAAATCTATCACCATTATTGGTGGGATCTCAGAGTTCTTTCATTAATTTCATCAATTTCAAAAATAAGAAAATTTCCACATATGTCATGTCATTTGACAAAAGGTCAGATTTAGAATAATCCTCATCTTAATGGGTACCAAAAAATAGAAAGCATGAATAAGGGCCAGGCACAATGGCTCACGCCTGTAATCCCAGCACTTTGGGAGGCCAAGGCAGGCAGGCAGATCACTTTAATTCAGGAGTTTGAGACCAGCCTGACCAACATGGCAAAATCCCATCTCTACTAAAAATACAAAAATTAGCTGGACGTGGTGGCACATGCCCATAATCCCAGCTACTGCAGAGGCTGAGGCATGCGAAACACTTGAACCCGGGAGACGGAGGCTGCAGTGAACTGGGATCATGCCACTTCAGCCTCGGTGACAGAGTTAGACCCTGTCTCAAAAAAAAAAAAAAAAAAAAAAAAAGAATGAATAAGACCTACTATTTGATAGCACAATAGGATGACTATAGTCAATAATAACTTAATTGCACAATTTAAAATAACTTAAAGTATAACTAGATTGTTTGTAACTCAAAGGATAAATGCTTGAGGGGATGGATACCCCATTCTCCATGATGTGCTTATTTCACACTGCATGCCTGTATCAGAACATCTCATGTACCCCATAAATATATACATGTACTACGTAGCCACAAAATTTTAAAATTAACAGATGAAAATAAAAGATAGAAAAATCCTCATTACAATGAAGGGAAATCATATACAGTGAAATTTGGCTCTCAGATCTAATCAGTTTCTGTTACTAGGGAGAATATTAAAAAGAAAAAAATATATTCAATACTTCAGTTTATATTAGATAAATATGTTATAAGGTTCCAAGATTCTGGGTAAAACTACAATGTTTCATTTATATATCAGTTAATAGAAATTATAAAATATTATAATTTCAATATCTCAATGAAATATAAAAAGGACACTTTCCAGAAATAGTAATTAAAATACCAGTCTAGAGAAATGTAAAAGAAATAAACAGTAGAAAAGAGAAAAAATAAAGCACACTGGTATTTTAATTTAGCCAATGCTAAAAATATCAACATTATGTAACCACTTAAAAGAACAATGTGGAGGTTGCTACAAACAAAATGCACTCCATCTTTAAAAAGTTACCCATACAGATTTCAGATGATCATGTTTGTCCGTTTTTATTGACATGGGTAAAATCTGTTATAGCACTAAATCACTTTTATAATATGTTGAATCAAAACTAGTAGCTTAGAAAAATGTTTTCAGTGAGAAATACATGGTTATGTCCCTTACCTTGAAGAATGAGTCTCAAGAAACTGACGGAAATGTTCAAACTCCAGTTTGTTATTAAGCAGATCACTAAACTTAAAATGCTTGTATTCTGCAGGAACATTATCCCAATATTCTGTTCGTTTAGAGACGTTAGAGAGTGATAAAATGCCACTTCCAATTTCACAAGTGGTATCCTGGTGAAATAGTACTTTTCAGAAAAAAATATCTTAAACACAATAAATTGTTTACAATTTTAAGTAGAGAAACTGAAAGAAAAATTAACCATTCGGCCAAGGCCATTTAACAATTCAATGGTAGAAGTGGGTAAAGACTTTAGAATCTTGTAAAGAACCTGGCTCAGATTCTAACAATCTGGATAAAGAATTTGGTTCAGAGTCTAACGTATCAAATTCTGTTCTGTTTATTTTCATTCCATTCCCTTCTTTTCATAAATATTTAGTAAATATTTACTACACAAAGCACTTGCTTATAAATTAACTTTAATATATTTTCTAAGTACAGAAGTAACATGCCTTTTGTAATAAGAAAATAAAATCATCCATAATACTACCATTCAAAGATAACCACCATTAACATTTTTTAATATAGCCTTCCAGTCTTACTTATTTATATACATGTAGTTTATAAAAAATGAAGAAAAGTATAAAATAAAAATTAAAAATAAAAATAAAAAATTAAAAGTGAAGATTAGATACTATGATGGTTGCATAGTTCAGCAGATTGAATGGTAGTATTATGGATGAT
>NW_016807704.1:329470-344815 GCF_001698545.2 Rhinopithecus bieti
ATTAGATACTATGATGGTTGCATAGTTCAGCAGATTGAATTTATGAAGAGATTTACAATGTCTGATGTAGTTTTAAAATATAAAGATAGGATTATGTACCTATTTATAGTTTTGTGACCTGGTTCTTTTTCTTAACAATGTTGATCATAAACATAAGACATTCTTTTATAACATAATATTTAAAAGTTATAGAGTAATACAAGTTACTTATCTAATAATACATCCTTCAAATATAATATTAAAATATAAATATAATCACCTTCATATAAAAGTTAATTTTTAGATAATTTTATGACATATGATGTTTTGTGAACAGCTTATAAGAACGAAAGGGCAAAGGGGAAAAGAGGCTTATTCTTTGAAAGGCCCTTCCTTATACAATTCCTTACATAACTAATTCATTTCCCTATTTGTTTTTATAAAGGATCCATGAGATAAGCTACCAATGTTTTAAAAATTAATTTTCCTTATGTAGAAGGAGTGTGGATAGTGTTATAAAGTTTAGTTCATAGAGTTTACAGTACAACCTTATATCATGCTACCTTTATGGATTTTTATGTATCCTTTGCAACACAGTATTAGTGTATCAAATAGAGAACTTCTGGATAAGAATAAAAATTTCAGATAGGCACAAAGAAAAAAGTTTTAAAAAAATCACCTGAAACCTTACCACTCAGAGTTATCTATCTTTAATATTTCGGTGAGTGTCTTTTCAGATATTCCTTTTTATACATATGGATACATGCAGAAACACATATATAATTTTACATAAACAGGATCATATCATACCAGTGTTTCTGTTACAAAAATTTTAATATATCTTAAACATTTTCCAGGTCAATTAACTGTCATTTTTATGTAGATGCATAAATTTAATTTTATGGCTTTAAGGATTTATTATGTTTACTTAGCCAATCCAAAAGATGCAACTTTATGAATCAAAGTAACACTTTAATATCCTAGTCAATCCTATGATCTTTTTACCATCTTCCTAAATTCTTTCCCATATTTTTTCTTTATTGATTTCCCTATTGCTGTCACGCAACAGTTTCTTTTCTGTTTAGAAAACTTAATTTAACTCCTTTGTAACCTGACAACAAATAGAAAGAGCAGCTGCCATATAGAAAATAACTAATAACATTCAAAGGAATATAACACAGTTGAAGGCTCCAATGCCTAGTCTTAGCCAAGGCAAATGAGTGGCCTGCTTCCCTGTCAAATACCTCACCTGCTTTGTTTTTCTGGCTCCCTTGTCAAATATGTCAATAAGAGGTAACACCTGTCAAATGCAGTATGCTAGGCAAAGGAACAGCAGAGAAATGAAACTGCCTATCCCCTACTCTATAATACATGATCTCCTCACTCTACAGTCTACCCCTGCCCAACACATAAAGTGGTAAACCTCTCCAGGATAAAAAGTTTGTTTTTCTAAGTGGAAAGTTACCCCAGCTTTCTTGGAAAGTGTCTCTTTATGCAAAGCCTGTAGCTTTCTGAAGTATGTGGAGTCTAACTGTCGAGTTTCTTCCACCAGCTCCACCTAAAATAAATAAAGCTTGTGACATCAAGAGAATGTACAATTTGCTAGTAACAGTGGGCTGAAAAACAAATACAGTTGGCAATAAAGCAAATTATTTTCAAAGCAAAAGCAGAAAGATAACATAGTTTAAAAGATTAGCTACAGCAGGGTCACACTTCAAAAGGATGCATTACAAAAAGCATACATTTCTATGTAATGATATAGTGCCACCAAAGATCATTCCTGCTTTCCGGAGGAATGTAAACTTACAAACAATGCAAATATATTGGTCACATTTCCAACTTTTATTCAATATAACATGATAATAGTCATGAAAGCAGATGCCACTAGCTTTAGGAACCAAATAATTCACAGAACAAGAAACGACCAGACTCCATGTTGTCATTAGTATGTGAGCAAAGGCTTTAATGCTGTAGTAAGACAGGAGACTGTCAATCATCAAATAAAACCTCATAGCAGCTCTCTGTCTTCAGAGTTTGTAATGTACTGTTTCATACAGTCAGAAGAACAAGATCATTTTCTATTTCTCTATTGCAGGGGAAAACCAGCTTGACTGAAGAGCTGCCTGAGAACTTTCTGTATTTAATAGCTAGCTTTGGTAGTCTGCTGCGTTATTCTTTTTGGGAAAGAGTCTACAGAATACAGTCAGCTGGGCTTTTAGATAAGTCCTTATACTTCTAGAAGGAAGTTTCTAGAATTAAGAGAGATTTATTTTCCTCCTACTAAAACTGTACAATTTCTTTCATCCATTTTACAAGAATCACGACTAATGCTGAAACTTTTTGGTTTAGGGAAGTTAGTTATAATTCCAAACCTTTTTTTTTGAAACCATTGCATCCTCTATGGCATACATTATATTTAAAATAACGACTGGAGAGAATTTTTTTAAACTTCATCTGATATCCAAATTTTCCTACTGTAATAAATGCATTTTTGTAATACAAAGGATGCTATGCTAATTTTTCAGGACAAAGAGAAATCTAATTATTTTGGTCATTGAACTTAGTAAATCATAACAGTTGTTTCAGTCACGATCCAACAAGGTAACTCTATCCAAGGTGTTTTGGTATTAATTTTGTATGACAATCTAAGAAGTTGTTGAGGAGATACGAACAAAGAATAACAATGCAAAGGCAGCAGAGTTCCACCTGAAATGACCTCAGGTACACAGTACATGCATTAACTTAATATAAAAAGTATACATAGATGGTTTTAATTTGTGATTCAAAATAAATATTTAAATAAATGGCCTCCACCCATTAATAAAATAGTGAAAATACTCAAGCATTGAGGCTTAAAATGACCTCTTTCAGGATGACAAAAGATGTGTTGAAACTTGTATCCAGTCAAGCAGTCTGACCCGAACATCTGGGGGTACTTTAAAATAGAAGTACCAAAGTCAGAGGATCTACTTTCCACAATACATATGAAACGTTTATGTTTTCCATGCATGTGATATTAACTGAAACTCATCTAGCATAAAACGAAATAGGCATTTCTGTTAATCAAAATTAAGGCTACTGCTGAAAAGTAGCAAGAAAGGCATATTTACTTATTCACAGGAAACCAAAACTCAGATTTCTCTACTCTGACATACTTGTACAGAGAGCAAAAAATGACATAAAGTCTTTCATTAGGCAACAATAAGAAAACTGGCAAAAAAAAAAAAAAAAAAAAAAAAATCTTTTATTAGGCAAAAAAAAAAAAACCGGAAAAAAAAAAAAAAAAAAAAAAAAAGTGATGCCATCGCACTCCAGCCTGGGCAACAGAGCGAGACTCCATCTCAAAAAAATAAAAAAAGAATAAAAAAATCAAGTGGGTAAATACTCTCCCTGACCAAATTTTGAGGCTACCCAAATCTTAGCTCTAAATCTTAGGGCCACATGAGACCTTTTTCAGTTTTTCTCTTGTGAGTTAACAATGCTGCTTATCGTTGGCAGTAAACCTAACCATTTTTTATTTTTAGTTTTAGTTTTAATTTTTATTTTTTAATTTTTTTTAGACCAAGTTTTGCTCTTGGTGTCCAGGCTGGAGTGCAATGATGTGATCTTGGCTCACTGGATCCTCCGCCTCCCAGGTTCAAGCAATTCTCCTGCCTCAGACTCCCGCGTAGCTGGGATTACAGACACCCGCCACCACACCCAGCTAATTTTTGTATTTTTAGTAGAGACAGGTTTTCACCATGTTGGCTAGGCTGGTCTTGAACTCCTGACCTCAGGTGATCCACCAGCCTTGGCCTCCCAAAGTGCTGGGATTTCAGGTGTGAGTATTATAGTAAATCTGAACGGTTTCACACTCAATTTATCAGTGGCACAGTACCTTTTTATAAGTAATTTGGTCCGATTTTACCATCTTTGTCCATGGCTCAAGAAGAAGGAGAAGGATATATTCCTCTGCTGTGTCAAAAAGGTCTTCAAATGGTGGCTGTATTTTCATATAAATTTCTTTTTTCTTTTCCTGTTGGAGTCCAATGTCAAGAGTGGCAGAAGGAGCAACGTATGTGGCAAAAAGATACTGAAGGATAAAAGGGAAGAAGGGAGACGATGTTGAGAGAAGCCACAATGGTTAGCAGATACCTCAGTATAGGCATTTTTCAAAAACTAAGAGAAGGCAAATAAGCCAACGTGATATTTTTCCTGAAAATATGGGTAGAACTACTTAACACGAAGCAATGCATCTATTTGAAAGACTTTGTTTTTCCTTTTGTTTTCCAATTTCTTCATCAGTAAGTAGTCAATTTGTCTCAGATTACAAAAATCTGAGGAAGCACTAAGTATTATTACGGTAAATTTGAGTTTATGTGCCTCTTTTTCTTCCTTTATGTTCACAACATTTCTAACACATTTGTGTTACTTTCCAAAGTGGCCTGAAATACTTTTTTTTGGAAACAGGAGGCAAGAATACACTAGGACTGAAAAGCTAGCTTTTAGTCTTTTGGAGAAACAACAGACTACCTGCCCTACCAAATTGAGCTGCAGAGTTCTTAAGACTGTTGCTAATTATCCCTTTCTGCCATTAAGTCTTTCCATCTGGTATCCAATGCTGTGGAAGACAAAAGCACAAGAGTGAATGGAGGCCAGGTGCAGTGGCTCACGCCTGTAATCCCAGCACTTTGGGAGGCCGAGGCGGGTGGATCACTTGAGGTCAGGAGTTCAAGACCAGCCTGGCCAATATGGTGAACCTCCCCACCCCCTGTCTCTACTAAAAATACAAAAAGTAGCCAGGTGTGGTGGTGCACACCTGTAATCACAGTTACTCAGGAGGTTGAGGCAGTAATAATTGCTTGAACCCGGGCGGCAGAGATTGCAGTGAGCCAAGATCACGATCATGCCACTGCACTCCAGCCTGGGTGACAAAGTGAAACTCCACCTCAAAAAAAAAAAAAAAAATGAATGGAAAGATATACGTAGAACCTCCAGCAAACCTGCCACAAATATCTGTTCCACTCTACTAATTGTCCTGTCTCTCAATAATAGTTACGTATATCTGAGAAGCAATT
This sequence comes from Rhinopithecus bieti, assembly GCF_001698545.2. NCBI lineage: Eukaryota > Metazoa > Chordata > Mammalia > Primates > Cercopithecidae > Rhinopithecus > Rhinopithecus bieti. Next base: position 334,507 of record NW_016807704.1, read on the forward strand.
TAATAACATTGTTTAAAAACTGTTTGCATACTGGACATTTTAAATCAAGTTTTACTAACAATCTGTAGTTAATTTGTACTTTATTTCAATTTTATTTCACATACTTGGAATTTGAACCTGATAATATCTAGACCAACTCAGAATAGACAGATACAGATATAAATTTGTACCAAACAGCAATAGTCTTATTTAAAATAATCTTTTAAAAGATGTAAAGGGTCCATGTTAACAACACAAGCATTTACTGAGTACTCCATCTACTGCATCTTAGACACTTGGCTAGGTGCTATGTATGCAAAGATTGATGAACAAGAGTCAATGTCTATTCTGAAGAAGCCAATTTGGTGGTGACATGGAGATGAATATCAATGGTTATAACAGGATGATAAGGGCTATAAGAGAGGTATGTATTATAAATAAGATCTTCAATGATCTTTTAAGCTCGTCTCCCATTAATCATCTTTCAAATTTTACATTCAAGTACAAATTTTCTATAATTTCCCTAAGTCTCGCTGTTTTGCCATTTCATACCACTGCACATATTGTTCCTTCCATCTTGGATGTCTATACTACCCCACATACCTTGTCTGCTTGATAAACTAATTTAGAGTTTAAAATCAACATGAGGCCAGGCACAGTGGTTCATGCCTGTAATCCCAGCACTTTGGGAGGCCGAAGCAGGCAGATCATGAAGTCAAGAGATCGAGACCATCCTAGCCAACATGGTGAAACCCCATCTCTACCAAAAATACAAAAATTAGCTGGGTATGGTGGTGCGCACCTGTAGTCCCAGCTACTCAGGAGGCTGAGGCAAGAAAATCGTTTGAACCCAGGAGGTGGAGGTTGCAGTGAACCAAGATCATGTCCCCGCACTCCAGCCTGATGACAGAGTGAGACTCCATCTAAAAAAATTAAAAACCAACGTTGATTTCTCCTCTTCTAGGAAGCTTTCACTCACATTCTCTCCCAACAATCACACTTTCTGCTGCTATGCCTATCACTCTATAATGCAGTTATGTATCTATGTGTCTTCTCTTCTAGACTGAGATCCTTGAAGGCAAAGACTGTAGCCTATTCACTGGTGTATCTCCAATTCCTAGAACTGTTCTTGGCAGACAGTAGATGCCATAAACATTTATTAAAATTTCCAAATCCCTAGAAAAGATTCATTTATGTATTGGACTAGGGAAGGAAATAATTCTAGAAACTCTTCAGAGAGAAGATAATTCTTTTTTTTTTTTTTTTTTTTAAAGAGATAGGGTCTTGCTATGTTGCTCAGGCTGGTCTCGAATTCCTGGGCTCAAGCAATCTGCCCACCTTGACATCCCAAAGTGCTGGAATTAACAGGTGTGAACCACCATGCATGCCCTCCAGAAGATAAATGTTAAGCTAAATCTCTAAAGATAAGTTGGAGTCAATAATCAGACAATAGAGGAGGATTGATGAAAGATGGCCCAAGCAGAAGCAAAACACAGGTCAATGCATGGAGGCCTATGGGAGCTTTAAAACCTATGGAGAGATTTTAGGTTTCAAATAGATAACAATGGCTAAAGGAAAGAGGTGAATAAGAGAAGATACTTTAAAGGGAGGCAGAAACCAGAGCATGAATATGATCTTTTATCCTTTGTTAAGGAATTTGAATTGTTACCTAAAGATATAATGGGGAAACTTGTAAGGATTTTAACTGAGAAGTGACACTATTGGATACGATAGTTTGAGTAAGATCAATATTTGAAGCAGTTTGGAAGTTATTTCAATAGATAGACAAGAAATTACATGCCACCTTCACCTCTTGCTTGCTTTTTTGCAATAGCCTCTTAACTGGTCTTCCCAGACTACTCTTTGCTTTCTCACGGTCTATTCTTACCACAACAGACAGAAAAATCCTTTTGTGCAGCACTCCTCTGCTCAAACTCTCTAGCAGCTTCCCATCTCACACATAATAAAAGTCAAAATTCTTATAATTACCTATAAATGGAGTTTTTGGAAGTCTTGCAATGACGAGGAGACAAGGATTACAGTTCAGGACCTGTCAGTGGGGAAGTCCCTGTAAACATCCTAAGCTCTCAAAACACTCTGAGAGCAGGAATGGACTAGATATTGACTTCAGTTTCGAGTTTTTAATGTGCCAAAAGAAAATAACTACCAACCTATAATTCTATGTCTAGCAAAAACACCTTTCCAAAATAAAAACAAAATAAAGATGTTATAAATCAACAGACAAAACAGAGACTTCATCACCAGAAGACCTGTACTAAATGAAATATTAAATGGAGGCTCTAGAGGTGAAATATTAAATGGAGGCTCTAGACAAAAGCAGGATGGATTAGAAAACAACGGAAAGTACAAATATGTGGGTAAATATCAATAAATATTTATTGTAAAATAAAATAATAATAATGAATAAAGTTAGAAGAAATAGTAAAAGAGCCTGAGAAATAGAAGTTAGAGAGATAAGAGGTAAACCAAGTTAGAGTAACGCTGCAGAAGCCAAATGAAGAGTTAGCTTAAAGACAGGAGACAGCAATAAATGGTGTTAAGAACATAAATTATATACATATATATATATATGTAAAGACATTAAAGCAACAAAAGAATCAAAGATGCTGGTTAAAGTGCAATTGAAATGATCTACTGTGAGGTCCATGACATGTAGGAAAGCAAACAAGGTCAAAATCAGGGTAGTGATACAGTAATCTGTAGGGTAGAGTATCAGAGAACCAGTGATTAAGATAAGGGAGAAGGGCATATAGAGTAGTTAAAAGAGAATACTAAAGTTCAGAATATAATAGGCATTCAATAGATATTTGCTGAGTATATAAATGGGAGATGAGTGGCTTTAAGCGAAACAGTGATTTGAGAGGGAAATTACACAGGTCAAGAATTTAAAGCTGGCAGGGTGTGGTAGCTGATTCTTGTAATCTCAGCACTTTGGGAGGCCAAGGTGGGAGAATCACTTGAGGCCAGGAGTTCGAGATTACAGTGAAATATGATGGTGCCACCATACTCCAGACTGGGTGACAAGAGTGGGGAGAGAGACAGAGAGAGAGAGAGAGAGAGAGAGAGAAAGGAAAGAAACACAGAGAGAGAGTTTTTGAAAGTAAACTAGTAAAAATAATGTCTTAGGTAAATTATGAAACTAAAGATTAAAATTATCAAATAAACAACATTTAAAAATGTAGGATTTGCTCCAATAATTCCAAATTCACTTAAAAGAAAAGAAAATTTAACAGCCTAAATTACTTACACTAAAAATCAGTAGTCAGGCTAAATTAGGGCAGAAATACTTTTTTTAAATTTTTTTTTCTTTTGCAATCCAAAATTATAGTTTAAAAAGATCTGATGTGCTACATATCAAATTCTCATATGTTGAGCATTCTGGTTAGTACAAGAAAAGTTCTCATATAGAAATCAGGATAACGCCTTTGTTTTTTTTGTTTGTTTGTTTTGAGATGGAGTCTTGCTTTATCGCCCAGGCTGGAGTGCAGTGGTGCGATCTCGGCTCACTGCAAGCTCTGCCTCTTGGGTTCATGCCATTCTCCTGCCTCAGCCTCCCGAGTAGCTGGGACTACAGGTGCCCACCACCACGCTTGGCTAATTTTTTGTATTTTTAGTAGAGATGGGGCTTCACCATGTTAGCCAGGATGGTCTCGATCTCCTGACCTCGTGATCTGTCCGCCTTGACCTCCCAAAGTGCTGGGATTACAGGCATAAGCCATCACACCTGGCCTGATTTCCTTTTTTAAATGAGAACAGAGAAGAGGGTAAAAGTAGGAAAGAAGTTGAAATGGTGGCTGGGAAAACAATGACAGCTGTTAGGATTGTCAGCCTCTGGTGGACGCCTATATCTGCTTCCCTTCTCTTTTACTCTGTCTTGCCTTTACTCTTTCTGTTTTATCTTTAAGATTTAGTGCTAACCTCAATTCCAAGAGATCATCTATTTGTGATTTAGATAGTCTAGTACTATATCTATACTATGGTGGACACTTCATGATGCCCTGTTGAAGCCAAGTTTCTGTATATGATTGTATTCAACTGCCTTGGGCTTTTACCTTCTTAAACTTTGCTTTATGATTTTCTTCAGGATAAGTTTGTCTTTATCTTACCACTTACCATATTAATAGAACAACTTCCTCTCTCTGACCATAATTTTCATCTATTTGTATCTCTCACCAAGCTTTTCTTCACCTTCAGCACAATCTGAAGGTTATTCTTGTCCTCTAAATAAGTCATGCACCAGCTGCTTTATCTTACTTTCTTAGACAATTGGGACTGAGAACTGTCCATTATTTCAACAATACTCTTAGCAACATCCCTAATTCCTCCCCACTCTACCCTCAAGTTCCTAATAAAAACATCATGACTGACTCCATTACAAACAGACTTCAAAAACACTTAGCTGCAATCAAAAGTTTGTTATATTTTGCTTATTTCTAATCAATGCCATTTCCCATTTTAAAACTGCCATCCTATTTAATGCTCCCAACTGTATTCTTATACTTCTTCACTTTCACTAGACTTTATCCTCCACGTAACTGGGAAAAACCACTGGTATAAATGCCCTCAACTTTCCTCTCAAGAGCTCTCTTCTAAATCTTTTTGTTTCTCTGATGTCTCAAAGGAAGACGTCTTTCCAATCCTAAGGCATTCAGGTGCACTCGACCATGTTCCTCCAGAGCCTGCAACACCAGCTATTTCCTTAGTGCCTTGTTTCTTTAATCTACCTCTCCATTGATTCCATTTGCTTCTTTATGCTACAAAGTTGTTGAAATCTAGCGCCTTTCTCATTCTAAAATGTTTTTTCTGACTCTGTTTTACCCCCTACTTCTTACCCTACTTCTCTCTTCCCTCTCTCTACAAGTCTCCATAGTCACTCCTCAATCTATGGAAGTCTAGCTTCCATGCCAATGACAATGATCTCAAAGATCACTAAAAATCACATAATCACCAATTCAATAGCTTCTTTCCTTAATCTTCATTCAACCTGATCCCTTATGCAGCTTTAATACTGCATAATATAATTATCTCCTCTCTCCTTTACTCTCTTTCCTCTGACTTCACCAACCCTTTCTATTGATTCTCTCTCTGCCAATTTCTGCTTCTTCTCAGGCTCTTTGCTGATTCCTTTTCCTCCATTCCTCCCTTAAAAGATGACACTCACTAAAGTTCCATGCTCAACTTTAAGGTTGAGCTGAACTCAAAGGTTCCATGAACCTTCTCAGTTCATGCCCCTACAGTTTCTCACAGGAGGCAAGCACTCCCTCACAGGAGTTTTGTACTCTGCACTCTATCGCTTCTATGCTCTCTACCCTCATCTTCTTTTCGCCTTTCACTGAGCTTCTATTCATCCTAAAGACTCAGCTTCCATGGTTCCTGAAGTCTGGCTTAAGAATCCTTCCTGTGTGTTCCCCTGGACCTTGTACTTTTATGTTTTTCCCATTGGACCCTACACTCTACAAAGAGACTGTGTCTACTTTGTTTATTACTGTATCCCTAGCATCTGGCATAATGTGAAATTTAGAATAAGTAGATGAATGAAAGACTTCACCTAGCTCCAAAAATTTAACAGTCAATCAATGTGGAAGAACTCCATATACTAATTACTAATAGCTTTAGACCAGATTTCTTTCCTGAACTCAAAACCTTTGCTTTTAGCAGCCTACTTGTTATAGCTACATGAATATCTTCCAGACCCTCAAGGACTCAATAATATAGCAAATTATCCTTTCCTAACTTCTAAAGCCTCTCCCTTCCTCCTGTGTTTCCAGGTTTCTTTGCTTTTCATTTCTTTTCTCTTCTCTTCTCTTCTCTTTTCTTTCTTCTTGAGATGGAGTCTCCCTCTGTCGCCCAGGCTGGAGTGCAGTGGCGTGATCTCAGCTCACTGCAACCTCTGCCTGCCAGGTTCAAGTGATTCTTGTGTGTCAGCCTCCTGAGGACCTGGGACTACAAGCACGCACCACCACGCCAGGCTAATTTTTGTATTTTCAGTAGAGACGGGGTTTCACCATGTTGGCCAGGCTGGTCTTGAACTCCTCATCTCAAGTAATCTGGCTGCCTTGGCCTCCCAAAGTTCTGGGATTACAAGCGTGAGCCACCGTGCCTGGCCTCCAGTTTTCATTAATAATACCCATTCACAGCACAATTTTTGACTCTTCCCTGCGCTCCCCTTTTTTATTCTCAAATGCAAATCCTATGACTTTAATCTCTTCAATGAAACAAGGAGAAACTAACAAAAACAAATATAAAAATATCAGGAGGAAATAAGTAGCATCACTTCCATCTCAAGAAACATCATAAAACTCGCTACCTTTCTTCCTGACCTCACACTCATATTTTGCTCTAGCCATGGGGGTTCATGCATATTATTTAGCTACATAGTCTGCAGTCTCTAGGATCTATATCACTGGGACAGTCATGTGTCCCTACTCTGGTCTAAGCCTACTGTCTTTGCATAATTATTAATAGTTTCATTCTCAAAAGCATCTGTGTTTAGATGATAAATTATATGGTTCCTCCATATTTAATTGTCATCAGTTAAATTCTGAAGTTTCTCTAAAACAAGACTCCTAGAAACACTTGACACATATTTAAAGCTGAAAATAAAGCAAAGAAAAGCAGAAGATGTTCCGTGATAAGAAAGAGACATTTGTCTAATTCTCAACCATATTAATTGAATAGTTATTCTCAAATGCCAAAATCTCAAACCAGAAATATGTAATTTAGAACTTGGGTTGACGCTTCACAGACTTTCCTGTTAAAAATAAACAAACTAGAGAGGGGAGGGGAAGAAAAAAGAAATGAACTAAATGATTGCACCTAAATGTAGGCATTAATATGCCCTTCCACTTTTAATTTTTTTGCTTCCTCACCATGTTTATTGAATTATTGTCACCCAAACAATTTCTTTTTGTTCAAGAGTATCAACCCCCATCTGACAACCAGCATAATCCTTAAGAGTAATACGCTCTCCTGCTGGGCGCGGTGGTTCACGCCTGTAATCCCGGCACTTTGGGAGGCCGAGGCAGGCAGATCACGAGGTCAGGAGATTAAGATCATCCCGCCTAACACGGTGAAACCCTGCCTCCACTAAAAATACAAAAAAATAGCCAGGCGTGGTGGTGGGCGCCTATAGTCCCAGCTACTCGGGAGGCTGAGGCAGGAGAATGGCGTGAACCCAGGAGGCGGAGCTTGCAGTGAGCCAAGATCTGGCCACTGCATTCCAGCCTGGACGACAGAGGGAGACTCGGTCTCAAAAAAAGAAGAAGAAGAAGAATACACTCTCCCTACATCCCTGATTCCTTACCAGTCTTTTTTTTTTTTTTTTTTTTAAACAGGGGCTTGCTCTGTCACCCACGCTGAAGGGCAGTGGCCTGATCTCGGCTCACTGCAACCTCTGCCTCCTGGGCTAAAGCAATCCTTTTGTCAACGTTCATCATCATGCTCCACTAATTTTTTAAAAATGTTTTGTAGAGACAAGGTCTCATTATATTGCCCAGGCTGGTCTCAAACTCCTAGGCTCAAGTGATCCTTCCCTCTTGGCCTACCAAAGTACTGGGATTACAAGCATGAGCCACTATGCCCAGTCCTTTATTGAAAATCACAGAACTGGAAGCATTAAAAGGGGCTTGTGAGGTCATCCGATCCATGGCATCCCAAGCCTGCATCACACACATTTATTTTTTGTTGAAGTTGTCTCCACTGTTCCTCACCTCTCCAGGATGGTAGAGCCACATGTGGTTAAAGGAGTAAGGATGAGAAAACTGAATTCAGTTTGTCAGTTCGTTATTAGCCCAAACAGTAAAATTATAGTACATTTAAACTGAATTATGATAATAAAATCTGAATATGTCTTTCTAATAATCCAAGGCAATCTATAAGTGGATAACTAACTTATAGATTGTTATAATCTATAAGTTATAGATTATAGATAACTTATAGATTGTTATAATCTATAAGTGGATAACTGAGTGTATATATATATAGCAAATAAAAGATAGTGTAATTGTATATCTAAAACAAAAGTTTAAAAAGCTAAACAACACACTTAAAATCTTTATAAAATGATAAAATCATTTTAAGTTGATATAAATTGACTTTAAGATGAAATGTAAAGATTATGCTTTATGATATGTAAATAATACAGTCTGATTATGGGTTAGAAACATTGTTTAAATATCCAAATCATCTGCTTTTTTACTGGCCACCCAGTTCTTCCTCTCTAACCACAGAGTAAATAACAACGCAGCTCATGTTAGAGAAGAAACTGCTCCCTTCATATTCCAGTCAGCTACTCTGATTCACATTCAAGCAGAGATTCACTCACACACAGCTGTGGCCAACATGAGTCCAATTTAAACATTAACCTATGATGCTTTAACAACCCAGCAGGAAAGTTTTTGAGAAGGGATACAAGCACTGCCTGTCTGTGATCAAACTGCCTGGCGCTGCACACAACATGGCTCTAAGCCTCATCTCTCCTGGAGACACTCAAAGGTTATGTAATCAGGAAACGCACAATGCGCTGCTTGCCCTGCACCTCTCTACACCTGTGCCTGTGACTCACTTTTTTTGGAATTTTAAAAAAAAAAAAAAAAAAAAAAAAGTAATGCCTGCCCCTAAAAGATCTTTTACAGTCTTGAAATTCTGGGAGTTAATTTTCTTGCCTAACTGAACTGTCAGTATTACTCGAGAGTTAACAAGACTAGCAAGAAAAAAAGATGTAGGATGGATACCATGAGACAGAAGAGCTGAACTGGAGAGCAGAAAAAAAAATGGAGAAAAAAATTAGGATAAATGAAGACACACACACAAAAAAAAAAAAAACGGCAGGGGAAGAAAAACCATATTTTGATTAATGTTTTGCTTTCTAAATGGTGTTAAAATGAAGAACAATGTTTAATTTATTTTTAATACATATTAGTTTGCTGACATTACTGGGGGAAGAAGTGAACAAATATTCCTGTTTGCCTCTTCAAGGAAATCTCAGCTGCTTCATTAATTAGAGACAATATCCTCTATATAATACCTGCATTGTACTATTAATACATATGAGATAGCTCAAACGATTTAAAACATGGTATTTCCCATTGCAATTTATATTTTTCCAACACTATGATATTTTTCATGCAAGATTTCCACACCACTTAATAGTTTTCAGAATCATTTTGAAATTGTGTGTTAATAAGCATATTCTTGGACAGAAGTGAATTCCAATCTTCTTTCAAATGTATCAAAATGCATGCCAGGCTTACTTTTCCCACATTAATGTTTTCTTATTGAATGATAAGGTCTAGATAAACATATCTGAGAAATGAAAATTGTGTGTTTATTGAACTTATTCTTGTTTTAACAATGTCAAAAGCAAAAAAAAAAAAAAAGGAAATATTTTCCACAATTGTCTGTACTATTTGGATTTCTTTTTGTATCAAGGCTAAATGATGACAGCTATGGGATTAGATTCCAACTAGCATACTGTAGAAGCACCCAGCAAAGTATTCTCACTGTGCCAAAGGTGAGCACAGGCTTTGGGAAGACATCTTTTCCATAAGTAGGGGCCATTTGATGAGCTACAGCTTGACACTTATCTGCGTTCCAATGAAAACAAGAACAATTTCTCTGCAGCCTTAAAAGGCAAAGTCAGAAATAATACCAAATGTTGTAACACATGTGTTGATTTGTTGTGTTACATTTCAGCTGTTAGTTATGTTAATGGAACAGTTTCACATACTTCGTTTTGATGTATTTATTTTAATGATCATGTGTATGTATCTTGCTATGATTGCCTGGTAACACTGATTACATGATGTTCTGCTGTCACCACCAGGCCAGGACTGGAAGTAAGAAATGTAAAACTTTGGAACTGTATGACTTAAAATGAGTCCCTCAGTACATGAAGAATAAAATGTATTCAAAACCTATATATTGTGAGATCTTAATACTAGTTGACAGCACATCTCGTAAAGCATATTATCAGATTAACTAAAATTGGTGACATTTTAAAAGTAGACTTCCAATATAGTATTCCAGAGATTAGAAGAAAACGTTCATGCTTCACCCTTTTGTATCACTAACAAGTTCATTTTTTTAGACCCATTACTTGACTACAAAAGTAAAGGAGGGAATTCTAATCATGTAATTAGTAAGGCAGCAGAAGGCATTTTAATATGCACATTCTTCTAGTAATTTTCCAAGATGCTCACCAAGACAATATATGAACTATAAAGCCAAAGTCATCAGCTGTCGCAAAATTTCTTTCTTTTTTTTTTTTTTTTTTGAGACGGAGTCTTGCTCTGTCACCCAGGCTGGAGTG
>NW_016807704.1:345213-348052 GCF_001698545.2 Rhinopithecus bieti
GTCTCGATTTCCTGACCTTGTGATCCGCCCGTCTCAGCTTCCCAAAGTGCTGGGATTACAGGCTTGAGCCACCGTGCCCGGCTGCAAAAAAATTTTCTTTCTTTCTTTCTCTTTTTTTTTTTTTAAGACGGAGTTTCACTCTTGTTGCCCAGGCTGGAGTGCAACGGTGCAATCTTGGCTCACCGCAACCTCTGCCTCTGATGTTCAAGCAATTCTCCTGCCTCAGCCTCCTAAGTAGCTGGAATTACAGGCACCTGCCACCATGTCCAGCTAATTTTGTATTTTTAGTAGCGACGAAGTTTCTCCATGTTGGTCAGGCTGGTCTCTAACTCCTGACCTCAGGTGATCTGCCCACCTCGGCCTCCCAAAGTGCTGGGATTACAGGCATGAGCCACTGCTCCCAGCTGCAATTTTCTTCTACTTACCATCAGGTAGCACTAGGGTTCTGCCTGATGGACTGACAGGGTGGTATCAGCAAAGACCTAGCCAGCCCCTGGGAAAAAGAGATATTCCACAAAAGCCAAGGCACTATTTCATACGCTCTAAAGACAAAAGAAGAAAAAGCCTTTGGCTACTGAAATATACAAAGCTTTTTTATAAGCTCCTTCATGAAGTTCACAGTAAACTGTGCAGGACCTGGTGATTCTGGAGGAGGGATGATGTGCCTTCTTTGGTAAGTGTGAGTGGTTCATAAGCAGTCTCCAAAACGTGGAAGAAACTTTTTAAAGGTGAAGAGTCAGGGTCTCCAGCTGTAACATTAGAGAAAAAATGGAGAGGATTCACAGTGATGCTTTTCTTGTTATTACTTCTCTTCCTCCCTTACAAGCAATGGTCTACTGGAGCCAGCTTGTACCAGCTCACAAGAGCCGATTCATAAATATTCAGGAATTTTGTGAGTCAGTTGTTAAACTCTGTCATTACCAAAAATTAAATCACATAAACTTACAATTAAAGAAATTATGATTCAGTCCAGTCCAGAGGCCTCAGGAAAAAAAGAAGTTATATTAAAAACAAAAATAACGACTACTCAAAACTCATTATTTCCTGTTGATTTTACTGTTTTGCCATTAATATTACCCATGGTCTTGAGGTGTATCTGTATGGGAGAAATATTATATGATGGGGTGCTACTGCACATCTCTTCCCAACTCTGCATTCAGTGACGTCATGTTGGCAGCTTGAAATCATCCATGGTGGGAATATTTATACCCAGAGATCAGCAAATGCTACAAATCGGAGCTGCTTTTTCCCCTAGAGATCTGGTTGTTGAACATTTGTCATCATAGCACTGATTATAAGGCAAATATACTTCTCTTCCTATCATGATCATTAAAGAAAGAGAAATAAAGTAGGAAAAAACAAACGACACCAGCTACTTCAAATATTTACTGGCAGCAAAGCTACATACCAGTATATACCAAGTCATACCAGATCATGCCAATTTATAACACAGTTTACTTACATACTCTGTTTAACAGACATCCATTTGAAAAATATATACAGTAAAGGCCCTGTTAATAGTTAAGAGTAAAGCTGAACCAGAAGAGGAGGGTCAACAGCTTTTCTTTAAAATTGTTTGTTTACATTCTGAGTAGTCCTTATTTAGAAAAGGTCAAAACTAAGTTTCAAGTATTACATTTATCTTCAGCCTGATAAATTAATCAGAAGAGGTAAGAGTTTAGTGGGCCTGATGAGAAAGTATTAGCTTGGCCTGATGAGAAAGTACAAAGAACATATTTGAAGAAGAAACATTAAAGCATTATGAGAAATAGAAATGGCACTAATGGATCTTGATTCAGTGTCTGGACCCCAAAGAGACAAAAATCACTTCACAGATCATCTTAAACACAACAGAACAGATGTCCACTAAACTGTAACAACAACAAAAAACCATATTGCTGTAAGTGATGGCAAATAGCAAAGTAACATGGGATCTGCTCAACTGGGCTCAATAACTCTATGCTTGGAGTTCATATAAAGCAATGAGATGAACTGTACTCCTGGAAGCTAAGGGTGAAAAATGAAAAAAAAGAGTCCCCAGATGTTTATAAAAGAAATATAAATGCTGTGATACGGGATACTTTCAGAAATCACAAAATATTCACTTCAGCAAAAAGAGAAGTCTGTTTTCATAACCATTCACAGCTCTAGCAGGCATAGAACATTATTATCTGAGTTCATATGAGGCAGAAAAAGAAAATAACAAGCAAGTTCAAGCAATCCAACCTTTTTTTCTGCAAAAGAGGAAAAAATGATGATTTTTAATGACCTCTCACATCCCACTAGGAGCTCAAAAACATTACTGAGGAGCTATGCCGAGAGGGAATAAATTACAGATGGAGCTTTCCACAGATGGATTTTCATGTGAAGGACCTTGGATTTTTCAACCAGGAATCTTAAAGATGGGATCTAAGGATTGCAACATCTTGATACCAAGAGGCAAACTACTTCAACACAAGATGGACTTGTACAAAAAAAGATAATGATGACAAACTAGAATTTTTGCCAATTGCTCAGACCCTATAAAGAGAATTCAAAGCAAATGAGACCCTAAGAAAATGCCAATAGGATAAAAAAGTAAAACAATTTGAATCGTTTGGGACAGAATAAAAAATCAGAAGGGGAAAATAGAACCTGTTAAGAAAAGATGAGAACAAACCAGGAACAAAAAAAGCTAGGCTTTTAAGATAGATTTGGGTCATTGCTTAACACATTTTAAGCAAAATCAATTGAGTGCATGATGAAATAAAATAAACAAGCACACAGAAAAAAAAGTTATTACTATATAGTTTAAGGCAACCTAAGGAACAAATAAAGGTTTTATTTTATAAATTTTTGG
>NW_016807704.1:350354-363063 GCF_001698545.2 Rhinopithecus bieti
CAAAAAAAGCTAGGCTTTTAAGATAGATTTGGGTCATTGCTTAACACATTTTAAGCAAAATCAATTGAGTGCATGATGAAATAAAATAAACAAGCACACAGAAAAAAAAGTTATTACTATATAGTTTAAGGCAACCTAAGGAACAAATAAAGGTTTTATTTTATAAATTTTTGGATTTGTATTTTAAAAAACCTTTAACTGACAAAAGCAAGATATACATTTAAACTAATGGAATTATTTAACTTCTATTAATAAATAATTTCTTGGAAATCAGTGAACCAAAAAAATTATTTTATTTATTTATTTATTTATTTATTTATTTATTTATTTATTTTGAAATAAGGTCTCACTATGTCACCCAGGTTAGAGTGCAGTCGCACAGTCTCAGCTGACTGCAAACTCCACCTCCTAGGCTCAAGCCTAGCCTCCCGAGTAGCTGGGACTACAGGTGCACACCACCACACCAGGCTAATTTTTGTATTTTTTTGTAGAGATAGGGTTTTGCTATGCTGCCCAGGCTGGTCTCAAACTCCTGGGCTCAAGTGATCTACCTGCCTTGGCCTCCCAAAATGCTGAGATAAATAATTCAATTAAAAAAACATGATTATATTAAAATTTCTGGCTTGGGAAAAGAAAAAAAAAACCCGGTTTCACCAGTATAATAACCTATGCTAACAAAGCACACAAGACTGATACATGAAACCAGAGTATCAAGTGATTGCTTTACAATGAAAAATGAGAAAATCAACCATCATTAAGGTTGTAGGTCTACGTTTACCAGCACACAACCTTGGAAAACAAGTTTACATGGTCAGAATAAGTGAAGGTAACTGTATGAGCCCTGTGAATATTCCCTCCATCAAGATCTATCAAGCTGACTAGATGCAATGAGCAGACAGCTCAGGACAGCACTTCAAGAGCATGTCAAGGTCTGCCTCTGAGACACTACACCTTCTGGGATGCCACTGCCAAACAATGTCTCTTCATGAGTGAGACATTCTTTCTTTTTCTAAGAGCTAGGGTCTCACTCTGTCACCCATGCCGGACTGCAGCTGGAGTACACTGGTGCAATCATAGCTCACTGTAGTCTCTAATTCCTGGGCTCAAGTGATCTTCCTGTTTCAGCCTCCCAACTAGCTGGAACTACAAGCATGGACCACCATACCTGGCTAATTTTAAAATTTTTTTTGTAGAAATAGGGTCTCACTATGTTGTTCATGCTGATCTTGAACTCCTGGGGTCAAGTGATCTTCCCACCTCAGCCTCCCAAATGCTGGGATTACAGGTGTGAGCCACTGTTCCTGACCTGGAAAATTCTTTCTTTACATGTGCTGGCATCTTCATTACAAATCTTGCAGGCCTGTGAAGCCCTTCTGTCTCTAGACGGCTACTCATATCTGTTCTGATTTATTACACATTCATTTCCTAGTTTAAATTGCAAAAAGCAACCATACTTTTAGGTTCCTTGGGTGAAGTGGGAGGGGACAGGGAGACTGCATTGCTGCTCCAATGCAATTTATTAAGCGCTCCCATTTTTGTTGTTGTTTTTTGTATTTTTCCAAGAAAGAGTCGCTCTGTTGCCCAGGCTGGAGTGCAGTGGCGCAATCTTGGCTCACTGCAACCTCCACCTCCCGGGTTCAAGCACTTCTCCTGCCTCAGCCCACCGAGTAGCTGGGATTATAGGCGCGTGACACCACATCCGGGTAGTTTTTGTATTTTTAGTAGAGATGGGTTTCACTATGTTGGCCAAGCTGGTCTCAAACTCCTGACCTCGGATCTGCCAACCTTGGCCTTCCAAAGTGCTGGGATTACAGGCGTGAGCCACCACACCCAGCCAAGAGCTCCTTATTAAGAGTAAACTGGAAAGACAGAATGTTGATAATTGCTGAAACTGAGTGAAGGTATATGGGGGCTCATTAAACTGTTTTCACATAAAATTTTCTTAAAAAAATAAAATGCTCGGCTGGCTGTCATTTCCAAATAATCAATGACTATCTTTAATTAGGTTTATAATATGTTGTTAAGAATATAAACATGCCAATGAGTTCATGAATTTTTCAATACCTATCACAGCACCTTTTATATGGCACCTTCAATCCTGAGCATACAAGCTAAACAGAGCAGAATGTCTTCATGGACCTACAGTTTTGCGGAGAAAAAAATATTAAAGGTGATATTTGACATTTAATGTTCATAAAGATAGTTGAAGATATTAAAGTGAAAGATTAAACAAGGTGATAAACAGATACTCTTTCTTCTAGAGATAATAATAAGAAAGCAATGGCTTAGAAGTTAAGAGTACAGGGTCTGGAGTCAGAATAGTTGGTACTAATTCCAAGTTCACCAATTGCTAAATGGATGGCATTAGGAAAGCATTCAACTTCCCTAAGTCTCAGTTTCCAAAGCTATAAAATAAAGATACCAATCAACCCCTTAGGATTGTCTAGAATTAAATAAAATTATCCATATAAAGTTATTACCACAGAACCTAACAGAAACATTAAAGAAATGTCAGGTATAATAGATATTGGTGGTTCAGAGAAGTTCAGGTGTTTGCTTTTCTGGAAACAAGAGGATTAAAAGAGGATCTAAAAATAAATAAATAAATAAATAAATAAATAAGGATCTTTAGAGATCGTTTTTTGGTCTATAATCCTATGGTATTCAAAAATCTTAAGACTCTATGGGTAACTGGTGTAAACATCAGGAAGTGGGGGATGAGTGGGTAGCTACAAACCAGAAAGCTGGCTGCTGTGCTTGTTCTTCCTGAATCCACTTCACTAGCAAACATGACAAAATGCGATGCAACACGAGAACCCTGCTGATTCTGTGCTCAGTGATTCACAGTGTTCAGGAATCCAAGCCTGACCGCTAATTGGGACACCATCTCTCTGGTAACAAAAACAAATAATTTAACAAAGCCTGAATAGTAATTGCCCAGCACTCCAGAAACAACCTAATTGTGAAGACACCAAAATTTACCATAAAGCTATAAAGAGGTACATGATTTTCCACATTGAATCGCCAGCCAACCTCACCCCTCACCTATGCCCAATCATCTTTTAGAAAACAGAGCTTGATTCTTAATGCTGCTGCTGAGTAGAGAAATAATGAGTTCTGTTGGTGCGCCTGAAAATACACCATCGGCCTAGAGAAGGAGAACTTAGCTTGTGACACTTTAATGAAAATGTCAGGACCACCCTGAAGTATTTAGGTCCTGTAAATGCCAAGTAAAGAGAGGAGCTAAACAATTAAGGTAATGGATGACAGCGAGCAAAGGGAAAATAAAGCTGATTATCAGAGAAAAATCTTCAACACTGCCCCTCTTATGCCATAAAGTTTTTCCAAAGGAATTTGTGATTACACCCAAAGTTTTGGGTGTTACCTCAGACTTCATTGGAAAACATTGTAAGAACAATGCAAATTTTATGGGGGAGGAGCTACATGGTCTTATCTGTTTTTTTCTCTCTCAATCTTTCTAGGGTTCTCTAGAAAAGTAGGCAAAAGAAAGCATATTCTTGACCCTTGATAGAAAGAACGCTTGGGGGGCTGCACCTGTGCTTTGTTCACCAATGTGTTCTCAGCACCAATCACAGCAAGGAGTATAGTAGGCGTTTGGTAAATGTTTGCGGAAATAGCAATAACATGTTTAGGCTAGGAAAAATGTGTGCTCCTAATTGCTGGTCTAACTGCTATTCAGTTTATACTGATTTACTGGTTTGTACACTATAAAAGCAGGAGCAAAGGGGACAAACACATAGACATACTCAGAGAACCTTAAGGCAGGGCTACAATGCACAACCTCGTATGAACATCATTTGGATCCACAGTGTGTCTCAAATCACCTAATAGGAGACTGAAATGACCTGGGGCCAGAGAGGATAATGATAGCAATAAATAATTACTAAATAACTTAATGAATTCTGCATTACAATTACATCACAACTTACGGGCTTCCTAAAAACATCAATGCACAACACAGATCTGGTGACATTTACTGACTCAGCTTTTGTGTTTTCTTTTTCTCTTGTGAAATTTTGCAAACACAAGAGTAAACGGGCAACAGTACTATAAACCCTGGGTAAATAGTAGAAGTCACCTGGGCTGACTTATTGGGCAAGGGACCCATCAAGTGACTTCTTCATAGAAATAGAAGAAGATACAACAGGAGTCTCTCACTAGAGCATTACAGCAGAGTATTTTCAAGCTGTCATATCATTGGGTGGAGATGTCAGGAGCAGGACTTGCAAATGTTAAAGTTTCATTTGGCTATGGCTGAAGATACCAGAAAGATGTAAAATTGATTCTGAAGTTGTTAATCTGAATAAAATAGGACAGTGTCCTATGAAGCATAAGACTAAAGGACAGCAGGTTTTGGCTCAAAAATGAGAAAAAAGGAAACAGTTCCCTTATTTGAAAAAGGTATTTGAAAAGAAGCTGATGGCTTAAAAAGTAAAACAAAACAATAACCAACTGTTTTCTGCCAGTAAAGAGAGAAATAATTTCATTATCAGTTAAGACGCTATTACCTGGTTGGGCATGGTGGCTCATGACTGTAATCCCAACACTTTGGGAGGCTGAGGTGGGAGGACTGCTTGAGTGCAAGAATTCAAGACAAGCCTGGGCAACATGTGAGACCCTGTCTCTACAAAACATTAGCTGGGGCTGGTGATGTGTCTGTAGTATCAGCTACTAGGGGAATCATAGGGGGCACCGAGGTGGTAGAATCGCTTTGAGCCCAGGAGGTTGAGGATGCAGTGAGCTGTGATCGTGAGCCCATCCCTTCAAGCTTTGGGTAAAGAGAAAGTTGACCTTGTCCAAAAAAAAAAAAAAAAAAAAGAGAGAGAGAGAAACATTATTACCTGTTCTAAATATGACTGAAGTGCTTCAGTAATTATCTCCTTCCCCCACTATAGAGTGAAGCTTCTGAGTCAAGAACTTTGTCCTAATCATCTTTCTATCCACAGAACATTACTTGGCACATAGCAGGTTTCTCAGTGAATGTTCATTAATAAGTAACTGAATATTATAAAGGAGATTCTTAAAAGGTTGTGATTCACTGTAGTATATTTTATTTCATTTCATTTATTTATTTATTTTGAGACAGAGTCTCATTCTGTTGCCCAGGCTGGAGTGCAGTGGCATGATCTCAGCTCACTGCAACCTCCGTCTCCTGGTTCAAGTGATTCTCCTGTCTCAGCCTCCCGAGTAACTGGGAATATAGGCATGCACCACCACATCTGGCTAATTTTTGTAGTTTTAGTAGAGATGGGGTTTCGCCATGTTGGCCAGGCTGGTCTCGAACTCCTGACCTCAGTTGATCCATCTACCTCGGCCTCCCAAAGTATTGGGATTATGGGCATAAGCCATCATGCCTGGCCTAATGTACTATATTTTAATTTAAGTTATATTGTAGAACTGTATATCCACTCTAGTTTCTTCAAATTCCCATTTTCCTTCCTCATTGTCCAGGTAATTGATAGAACCTTAAATATTGACCCTAATAATACTGTTTATTCTCTGTTCTACTGTATATGATCTTGTAAAATACATATTAAAAATAAATGTTATAAATATATAACATTTTAATATTCTATTTATATATAGTCTTTTTTTCACTCCACATTTCACCTTGTGTATAACCCTTCATAGGCCTTGGTAGATGTGAGGGGTCTTAGTGTCACTTTTCGCCTCTAAGGGCCCAGGGCCTTGTCTGTGCCTTGTGGTTCTTATAACCCACACTCTTGGTTTATCCATGACAATCCCATTGTCAGCTCAAGCTTTTCACTCTGGTTCTCAGTACACTTCTTAACCATGGTCCCTGGTGATGTCCCTTACTATCTCGGCCATGCACTTAAAAGCACATTTGTTATATTTTAGCTGGCATTTCCAGGTATTTTTTAGACGAAGAGTTTTCAGGTAATCTAGGCAGCCAAGATACCAGAAAAGGAAATCTCTGCAAGAAGCAGTCACACGTTCCCTTATTTAATGCCCATAGTAAGTACCAGAAAAGCAAGCTTCTTCACACCTACCAAACCTAGGAGACAAAAGGAAAAAAAAAAAAAAAAAAAAATGCCTTGCTTCTGTTGGCCTAGGCTTTTTGTAAAAGAAAGAAAACAACGTATCTCCTGAGAATTCGCTATCGTGAGTTTACTATTATGTGGGCTTCATGTTCAAGTTTATACTTGGCTAATTTCTCATCTTGGAAATGATTACAAAATGTGCCTACCAGAAAGAGCATAGATTAAAAAAACCCACTAAAGAGCTCATAATTCAAAATTACAAAACACACCAGAAAAGAATCCACCATGTCAGCAGAACTAATAAATAGCAGAATTAGTTCTTCCAAGAACTACAAATTACAGAATTATTGAATACTATTGCAGCCAGGCTCTAGGGTGGCCCCCATGAAAACAGTATCTCCTGGTATTCATACCCTTTCATAACCCTCTCCCACCAAGTATGGGCATAATATGTGGCTGCTTCTAATCAAGAGAATATAGCAATGGTGATTATTTGTATGTGGTTACATGTATATGGTTACATTACATAAGATAGCAATGTCTGTCTTGCTAAGAAACTCTCCCCTTTGCTGGTTTAAAGAAGCAAACTGCCACATTGTGGGCTGCCATATGGAGAGGGCCATATGACACGGAACTAAGGGTGGCCTCTAGCTGACTGCCAACAAAAATCTGAGGCCATCAGTCTAACAATGTGTTACCCTGATGTCCAATCCAATTCTGATGCTAGAAACTGAATATTGCTAACAATCATGTGAACACTGAAGCAGATCCTTCCCCAGTCGAGCCCCAGATGAGACACTAGCCCTGGCTGAGCCCTTACAGAGAACCCAACAAAGCTGTGCCCAGAATCCTGATCTACATAAACTATGAGATAATAATGTGTGTTGCTTTAAGTCACAAATTTTGTGATAATACTGTTATGACAGAAGCTACAAACTATAACACATGTTTAAAATGATTTAAAGACATCAAAAAAGAAACCATGGCAGGCCAGGCATGGTGGCTCACGCCTGTAATCCCAGTATTTTGGTAGGCCGAGGCACACGGATCACCTGAGGTCACGAGTTCAAAACCAGCCTGACCAACATGGTGAAATCCCGTCTCTACTAAAAATACAAAAAATTTGCCAGGCATGGTGGTGCATGCCTGTAATCCCAGCTACTTGGGAGGCTGAAGCAGGAGAATCGTTTGAACTGGGGAGGCAGAGGTTGCAGTGAACCAAGATCATGCCATTGGACTCCAGCCTGGGCAACATGGCGAAACTCCATCTCACAAAAAAAAAAAAAAAAAAAAAAGAAACGGGAATAAAAGAAACCATGGCATGTGTATACCTATGTAAAAAACCTGTATGCTCTGCACATGTATCCTGGGACTTAAAGTAAAATAAAAATGTTTTTAAAAGAAATTTTAAAATGAGGAAAAGACGAAAAAACCCCGGGAAATTTTGTAAAACAAAAATATAATGTTTAATAATACAAAAACATAATCTGAAAATGACTTAACTCAATGGGTAAGTTAAAGAGCAGAATGAAATCTGAAGAATATATGAACTGAAAAACAGTACAAAGAAAATTGATCTATTTCTATCTAAAACATACAACACAGATATTCAAAGGTGGAAAAACCTGAAACAGAGGTTAAGAGTGACATGAAATATATAGTCATGTGCTGCATAAAATTGTTTCAATCAATAGTGGACCACACATACAATGGTGGTCCCATAACATAATGGAGCTGGAAAACCCCTATTACCTAGTAACATTGTAGCGCATGTATTACTCACATGTTTGTGGTGATGCTGGTGTAAACAAACCTACTGCACTGCCACTTGTATAAAGGTATGGCACACACAATTATGTATAGTATAATACTTGATAATGATAATAAATTATCATATTACTGGTTTATGTATTTACAACGCTATATTTTTTATCTTTTTTTTAGAATGTACTCCTTCTACTTATTAAAAAAGTTAACTGTAAAACAGGCTCAGGCAGGTGCTTCAGGAGGAATCACAGAAGAAGGCATTGTTATCATAGGAGATGACAGCTCCATGCATGTTACTGCCCCTGAAAATCTTCCAGTGGTAAACACATTGAGGTGAAATACAGAATGCCAAAGTCAAAGAAAAGACTGTAAAAGTAAACATGAGAAAAAAATCCTCCTACAAAGGAGCAACAGCATACTCTTCAATGATAGCAATGGCAGAAAACAATAAAACAGGATTTCCAAAGTGGTAAGAGGAAACTGTCAACCTAGAATTCTATATTCAGCTAAATCATCAATAAGAGAATAAAATAAACATTTTCAAACAAATGGGTCTACCACTAGTAGGCCCTAATGGAAAAACGACTAAAGGATATTCTTCAGGAATTAAACTGAAAGGAAGGAATATGACACAAAAAGCAAAAGCAAGCAAGGAATTAGTGAATAAACTGATGCAAACACTGACAGTATTAAAAAAGTAATGATGACTCCTAGGAGGGTAAAAGCCAAAATTAGCAAAAATAATGTACAGCCGGGCGTGGTGGCTCAAGCCTGTAATCCCAGCACTTTGGGAGGCCGAGGCGGGCGGATCACGAGGTCAGGAGATCGAGACCATCCTGGCTAACATGGTGAAACCCCGTCTCTACTAAAAAAATACAAAAAACTAGCCGGGCGAGGTGGCGGGCGCCTGTAGTCCCAGCTACTCGGGAGGCTGAGGCAGGAGAATGGCGTAAACCCGGGAGGCGGAGCTTGCAGTGAGCTGAGATCTGGCCACTGCACTCCAGCCTGGGCGACAGAGCGCGACTCCGTCTCAAAAAATAATAATAATAATAATGTACAAAAATTATATGGAAAATGGGCAAGGTATGGTAGAATTAAAGTGTTCTAAGATCCTTGATTTATTTGAGAGGAGGATGAAGATAACAATTAACTTTAGACTTCATGGATTTCAGTATACATGTCAAAACTGTAAGGATAAAAAGAGAAATATAATATGTAACTTCCAAACCAGTAGAGGGAAACAAAATGTAAAACATTATCACTATCCATATTTTACAGAACATGAAACCAAGACCTATTAAAACTAACTGACCTGACAAAGTTTACCCAGCTAGTAACTAGGAGAATGTAAATAATTCATGTCTTTCAATGCCACGTTCTGTGATGTTTTTTGCCTTCTATGTCATATAGCCTCTGATCTAGATATATTAAAATAACAGTGTGTTACCCTGATGTCCAATCCAATAAGACAAAAATCTCACACTGCTGCAAGAATTTCCTTATATTAAATAGCACTTTGTGGTAAAAGTGCTGTGGATTTACCTAGCAATTCTCTTATTTCTCATTTCCATTTCATTCTTACCTACCCTCTTCATTCGTTAATTCCTACATTTTCCATATAATTCTTCTTGTAGACTCTTTTTTCCCCCTTCCTTTTTTTTTTTTTTTTTTTTTACCTTGTCAAATATATATTTTTGGATTATACTTTAAGTTTTAGGGTACATGTGCACAACGTGCAGGTTTGTTACAAATGTATACATGTGCCATGTTGGTGTGCTGCACCCATTAACTCGTCATTTACATTAGGTATATCTACTAAAGCTATCCCTCCCCCCTCCCCCCCACCCACACCGGGCCCTGTGGTGGATGTTCCCTTTCTTGTGTCCAAAGTGTTCTCATTGTTCCAATTCCCACCTATGAGTGAATACATGGCGGTGTTTGTTTTTCTGTCCTTGTTGATAGTTTGATGGAGAATTGGATGGTTAGGAGCTTCATCCATGTCCCTACAAAGGGAACATGAATCATCCCCTTTTTATTGGCTGCATAGTATTCCATGGTGTATATGTACCACATGTTTCTTAATCAGGTCTATCACTGATTGGACATTGGGTTGGTTTCCAAAGTCTTTGCTATTGGGAATAGTGCCGCAATAAGCATTTATGTGTACATGCTGGTCTTTTATAGCAGCATGGATTTATAATCCTTTGGGTATATACGCAAGTAATGGGGATGGCTGGTCAAATGTATTCTAAGTTCTAGATCCTTGACGGAATCGCCACACTGTCCTCCACCCAATGGTGAACTAGTTTACAGTTCCCACCAACAGTGTTAAAAGTGTTCCTATTTCTCCACCATCCTTCTCCAGCACCTGTTGTTTCCGACTTTTTAATGATCGCCATTCCTTAACTGGTGTGAGGGATGGTATTCTCATTGTTGGTTTTTGATTTGCATTTCTCTGATGGTTGAGTGATATGAGCATTTTCATGTGTCTGTTAGCTGTATGAATTTGGTCCTCTTTTGGAAAAGTGTTGTTTATTATCCTTTTGCCACTTTGATGGGGTTGCTTTTTTCTTGTAAATTTGTTTGACTTCTTTGAGGTTTGGATTTAGCCCTTGGTCAGATTGAGTAAGATTGCATTTTCTCCCATTCTGTAGGTCGTCTGAGGAGGCAGTCTGTCTATTCTCAGATCTCAAACTCCATACTGGGAGAACCACTACTCTCTTCAAAGCTGTCAGACAGAGACATTTAAATCTGCAGGGGTTTCTGCTGCCTTTTGTTTGGCTATGCCCTGCCCCCAGAGGTGGAGTCTACAGAGGCAGGCAGGCCTCCTTGAGCTGAGGTGGGCTCCACCCAGTTCGAACTTCTCAGCCACTTTGTTTACCTACTTAAGCCTCAGCAATGGCAGGTGCCCCTCCCCCAGCCTCACTGCCACCTTGCCCTTAGATCTCAGACTGCTGTGCTAGCAATGAGCAAGGCTCATTGGGCATGGGACCCTCCAAGCCAGGCGCAGGATATAATATCCTGGTGTGCTGTTTGCTAACACCCTTGGAAAAGCGCAGTATTAGGGTGGGAATGAACTGATTTTCCAGGTGCTGTCTGTCACAGCTTCCCTTGGCTAGGAAAGGGAATTTCCTATCCCCTTGCACTCCTGGGTGAGGCTTCGGCTCTTGCTCGGTGGGCTGTACCCACTGTCCTGCATCCACTGCCCAACATGCCCAGTGAGATGAACCTGGTCCCTCAGTTGGAAATGCAGAAATCACCCGTCTTCTGCATCGCTTACGCTGGGAGCTGTAGACTGGAGCTGTTCCTACTCGGCCATCTTGGAACTGCCCCCTACATTTCTTATATTTAAAATTTGGTGTGTGTGTGTGTGTATGTGTGTGTGAGTGTGTGTATACTTGAACATGTTTAAATTTTTGTTTCATATGTTTACTTATTTTTATTTAAATATCATTATGCATGCTATGGAGAGTGATAGATTCTAAATGCATAATTTTTGTTAGGATACAGCTTATTTGAAAGATTTCACAAGTTACAAAAGACAGTAGTCGCTAGGTCTGTTTCATTCACTAGTAGTGCTCTCTCACTGAAGCAAGTATGTAATGTCAAAAAAAAATGCAGAACTCTTGGCAGAAACACTACAAGCCAGAAGAGAGTGGGGGCTAATATTCAACATTCTTAAAGAAAATAATTTTCAACCCAGAATTTCATATGCAGCCAAACTAAGCTTCATAAGTGAAGGAGAAATAAATTCCTTTACAGACAAGCAAATGCTAAGAGATTTTGTCACCACCAGGCCTGCCTGACAAGAGCTCCTGAAGGAAGCACTAAACATGGAAAGAAACAACCGGTACCAGTCACTGCAAAATCATGCCAAATTGTAAAGACTATCGATGCTAGGAAGAAACTGCATCAACTAATGAGCAAAATAACCAGCTCACATCATAATGACAGGATCAAATTCACACATAACAATACTAACCTTAAATGTAAATGGGCTAAATGCTCGAATTAAAAGACACAGACTGGCAAATTGGATAAACAGTCAAGATCCATCAGTGTGCTGTATTCAGGAGACCCATCTCACATGCAGAGACACATATAGTCTCAAAATAAAGGGATAGAGGAAGATCTATCAAGCAAATGGAAAGCAAAAAAAGGCAGGGGTTGTGAACCTAGTCTCTGACAAAACAGACTTTAAACCAACAAAGATCAAAAGAGACAAAGAAGGGCATTACATAATGGTAAAGGGATCAATTCAACAGGAAGAGCTAACTATCTTAAATATATATGCACCCAATACAGGAGCACCGTGATTCATAAAGTAAGTCCTTAGAGACCTACAAAGAAACTTAGACTCCCACACAATAATAATGGGAGACTATAACACTACACTATCAATATTAGACAGATCAGCGAGAGAGAAGGTTAACAAAGATATCCAAGACTTGAACTCAGCTCTGCACCAAGCGGACCTAATAGACATCTACAGAACTCTCCACCCCAAATCAACAGAATATACATTCTTCTCAGGACCACGTCGTACTCATTCTAAAACTGACCACCTAATTGGAACTAAAACACTCCTCAGCAAATGCAAAAGAACAGAAATTATAACAAACTGTCTCTCAGACCACAGTGCAATCAAATTAGAACTCAGGATTAAGAAACTCACTCAAAACCACACAACTGCATGGAAACTGGGTAAATAACGAAATGAAGGCAGAAATAAAGATGTTCTTTGAAACCAATGAGAACAAAGACACAATGTACCAGAATCTCTGGGACACATTTAAAACAGTGTGTAGAAGGAAATTTATAGCACTAAATGCCCACAAGAGAAAGCAGCAAAGATCTAAAATTGACACCCTAACATCACAATTAAAAGAACTAGAGAAGCAAGAGCAAATAAATTCACA
>NW_016807704.1:365695-381426 GCF_001698545.2 Rhinopithecus bieti
CTTGGACACAGGGCGGGGAACATCACACACTGGGGCCTGTCAGGGGTGGGGCCTGGTGGGGGGATAGCATTAGGATAAATACCTAATGTAAATGACGAGTTGATGGGTGCAGCAAACCAACATGACACATGTAGACCTATGGAACAAACCTGCACATTGTGCAAATGTACCCTATAACTTAAAATATAATAAAATTTAAAAAAATAAAAGAAAATTGAAATAAAAGAAAAATCTCCAAATTAAAAAAAAAAAAAAAAACGACCGTAGAACTATCTATAGGAACAATCTAGTCTCCAAATCCAAATCTTAGCAGTGGTATATTGTTCCTTGGCAAGCTGTTGCTAGGGTCAAAGATATCTCTACACTATGGTGGTGATTCCCTTTATCCTTGCCAACACCATTTAAATTGGTTTCCAACTGGGTACTAGTCTATTTTGAAGCCATGTGGTGAAATCTTCAGGGCGTACCTAAGACACTACTTCAAACTCTTGGACTCTTTAGTCATGCTAATCACTGTTAGTGATATGCCCTTCCCCATCTAGCCTGAATAAAGATATTTCTGCAATATTTCATGGGGCAATAAAACTTCAGGGTTTATGTATAGAAAATCATGTAAGTCTCTTGAAATCCAATCTCGGTCTCCTAGCATACAACTTGGCAGATATTTGAAAACAATATAAAATCAAGTTCATAGAAACTTTATCTATTTATTTTGAGTCAGGGTTTTGTTCTGCCCCCCAGACTGCAGTGTGATGGTGCAATCATAGCTTACTGCAGCCTCGAACTCCTGGGCTCAAGCGATCCTCCCACCTCAGCCTCTCCAGTACCTGCAACTACAGGTGCACATCACTATGCCTGGCTACTTTTTAAATTTTTTATAGATATGCGGTCTCACTTTGTTGTCCAAGCTGGCCTTGAACTCCTGGGCTCAAGCAATCCTCCTGCCTCAGCCTGCCCAAGTACTGGGATTACAGGCATGAGCCACCACACCTGGCCCATAGCAATTTTAACATAGTCCAGTTTATTGTATTCTGCCATTGGCATTATCAATCCAAACATCTAAATTGTAAATTTACCCCTGAAGAGAACCATATATGTATTATAAAGAAACAAATAGCATTTCATACCATAAAATGAATCTCTAGGATTACAGTATTACAGGCAGTTCTTGTATCTGAAGTCACAGAAACCTGGGATAATTAAAACCTAAATCAATTTAGACAATTGCTCCTCTAACCAGAAAAATAAAGTTGGGCGTGATGGTGAATGCCTGTAATCCCAGCACTTAGGCTGAGGCAGCAGGATCACTTGAACCCAAGAGTTCAAGGCTGCAGTGAGCTATGATCCCTCCACTGCACTCCAGCCTGGGTGTCAAGGCAAGATCCTGTCTCTAAAAATGTAAATAAATAAAAAAGTAAGACAAAGTAAAATAACTATAGATGCAAAGAGCAAGTATGTAAAACAAAACAAAACAAAAAAACCATAGATTTGCTTCTCTTATCTTTCTTCATTCCTAAAAGCAAATGTCTCCATTGTTTTCCTCTCACTCTGTTTTAATTATCCAAAAGAGAACCTAGGAAAAGATAAAAACCTTATAGACATTGAAAATCCCAAAACAGAATCATCCACCTTCAAGTAACCAAAACTGTGTGGTTTTACAATCATTTATTACTAATAATTAACAAGTAAACCAAGCTCAAATAGAATTTTCTCTTTTACAAGGTCATGGAAATATGAAAATTATTAAGGAAAAAACTCACTTAATTGGGCAGCTGAAGATTGTTGGAGGAATACTCTTTGTAGTAGTGAAAACATATAAAAGTAATGCATTGTACTTGAACAGATTAGGGGCAATAGGTTAGGAGGAGGAGGATAAATAGAGAATTACAGGTAAAAGATTAACAAACAGAATAGTCAACTGTGTGGTCTCAGAAATGGTGCTAGTAAATTACATATAATTTCATGATTTCATGGAGACAGATATGGGCTATGTAGGAGCTGAAGTCCTTATTCTCACAGTAAAAAGTACAAAACTCTGTCAGTTGATTTACAAAGCATAGTTACTAATGCCAGAGTCAGGGTGGGGGAAGTAACTATGAACATCCAGCGGTACACTATGATACATCAAATAAGATGATAAGATAATAAATAAAATGATGAAGCTAGTTTCCTTAGCATTGTTCAGGGGGAGGTCCTCTGGAATGCAGTTATTCTGGATTGTAAGAATCACTTAAGTGGTGAACAGATATAGAAGTGATTAGCACTTTTCTAGGCTTGGAGACCTGTCTCCAAAAAAGAACAGAAGAGCCTGAAAATAAAAAACTGCGAAAATAAGTCAGCTTGAGTCACAATTCTGTTCCCTTTCCTTCTTCCCCACAAAAGAGGCTATTTTCTCTGTCTCCTTTTACAGAGAATCCTCTGTTCTTCCCCTTCTATTTTTTTTTTTTTCTTTCCTCCTCTATTTGGCTTCAGGGTGGTCTTGAAACATTCTTTCCTCTACTCCCTGAGTGTCTGTCTCCTATGGCATGCAGAACTGAAGCCTGAACAACTACATGGGGCTTGCACTGCATAGTCAGTCAACATCTTTTCCTGCTCATACCAAGTCAACAGCCTAGTATGTACAACAGCTGATATCTGCAGGAAGCTCAGAGAGTAACATTGGTCAATGTCTCTGCTCCCAATCACTTCAATGATTCATTACATGTCCATTCTCAGGGTTTTCTTTTAAATCACTCACAACCAAACCAAAAAGGTATAAATTAGAAAAAAAAAAAGAGAGAGAGAGAGAGACATTCTTTATCAGAAGAACAAGTAGTTGGCAAGAGAAAATAAAGCAAACCAAATAAAAGAGATAAAACTGAAAACTCACAAATCATATTATAAAATAATATTCTGCTGACATTTAAATAAAGTAATCCCATGGCAACAATTTAATTGCTGCCTTTTTGCCTGCGATCCCAGATTTCTCTTGTTTGGGACTGGACACAATTTTCATTTCGCTGTGTAGTTAGTGCTTCACATTGAACCAATATTATTTACTACGTACTTGTGCTTGCTTGCATACTTTAAAAGGCTGAAGTGTTTCCTGGTAGAAAAGCTGATGATAAGCCTGCAGGTCAAACCAAAAGTACACGCTGTTCTTCCACAACTACAGATGGAAAAAGAACATAAATTATTACCACCTAATTATTAAAACTCTTACAAAGCTCTAATTTCAAATATAAGTAATTGTTTAGCTCCTTGCTGTTACCATAAATCAGGTTCAATTTAAGATGGTTTTAATCTTCTATCACAAACTGGCAACACACAAAATATTTACTGATATTGTTGCTGGAAGATTATATTTTTTCTATGTATGCCTCTCACATAATTAGTCATTAAAACAGTAAATATTCTAGTTAACAGTTAAGGAGTAACCACGTATTTTGATATATATGGGCAATGTGTATTACCGCAGAATCAAACATTACTGTAGTAAATGAACCAGTTAAACACTTTTTTTTTTCTTTTGAGACAGGGTCTCACTCTCTCACCCAGACTGGAGTGCAAGGGTGCGATCTCGGCTCACCACAACATCCACCTCCAGGCTCAAGCGATTTTCCCACCTCAGCCTCCCGAGTAGCTGGGATTACAGGCATGCACCACCACGCCCAGCTAATTTTTGTATTTTAGTAGAGATGGGGTTTCACCGTGTCGGCCAGGCTGGTCTCCAAGTCTTGACCTAAAATGATTCATCTACCTCGGCCTCCCAAAGTGCTGGGATTACAAGCATGAGCCACCGCACCTGGCCAATACTTTTCATTTTAGCAAAAGTAAGACTGATTTTTTTTTAAATTTTGAAAAATCAACTGGAAATAATTTTGCCACTATTCATTGTAATTTGTAATTGTAGGATGAACAAAATAATTATAATTGAGATGCTTAAATATTTACTAAATATTAATATGAATTTTCTTATCACAGATGAGAATTTTAACATCAAATATAATTATGTGAGCACTTAATTATTTTGATGTCTCTTATTTTTAAATGAAGTAAAATTATAAAATTAAATTTTAAATAATTATTTTCTACCTTGTTCCCTGAATGCTCGCAGAATTTAGTAAAGAAGAATCCAGCTCTGTTTTCTACATACAAAGATTGCAACAAATGTTCCATATCAAATCCTCCCAAGGCACCAACATCTGACATGGTTTTAACCTACATAACAAAACAGAAGTCTATTATCCACCAAAAAACATGGTAATTTTTTTATGGCATTACACAACAGGATTTCATAAAGTCTACCATGCTGTCATTTTCCCACTGGACTATTTTATTTTTGTACCATATATGTAATTAATGCAGTATGTTTGCATTTGAGAGTTATATAACATTCATTTGTGGAGCCCCAACTATGGCCACAGAATATATTCTATTATAAACCAATCTGATTTTAAACTTAATGTTGAAACAACTTCCTAGCCTCAATTATTTTCATGTTTCAGGCAAAGTAAGACCATTTTAGGAGTATTTCAAATCCTGTTGGTGGCCTCTTTCACACATATTTAATGTTATTTCAGCCTTGAAGTGCTGCTATTATAGCTACAGAGGGTTATGACGAGAACTATCTCTAAGGCCTCTTGGTGCCGCTCATTAACTATCCTTAGGGGGTCCCTCTTGGACAGTCTCACCCAGTGTAGGTCATGGCCTGCACAGTGTAAATGGCGGTATAAGTTCTCATAAAATTTTGCTGTTTATAGGCTTCTCTGCCAACAGCACTGGCAACCCTCATACAATTTTTGAAACACGGAAAGTTGGCTATTTCTCCAAGCACAGGAGTGACTTCAGAATATGAAAGGGCATCTACTATTCAGTTTAACTCTTTGCTATTTGTTTTACAGAACTCATAGACTACTTCTTTGCAATAAGACAATAATGGTACAAAAAATTTAGGGTTTAAGTAAGGTTCTCACTCTTTTTTTGTCCTACTGTCTCTCCATTTCTCCACCTCTCTATCTGCCTGCTAAACAAATTCTGAAGTGAGAATTTAATGTTTTTACTGTGTTTAACTATCAGCATTCCAAACTAAAAAAAAAAAAAAAAAAAAAAAAAAAAAAAACCCTTTTTTTTGGGGGAAAAAAAAAAAAAAAAAAAAAAAAAATCCTTATTTTAGTAGGAAAAAAAACTAATTAAAAGAAATGGGGTACCATTTGCATAGAATAAAATAAATAGTTACGTAAAATTATAGCTAAGTGTTCAGACGGTATTAGGACTGCCAAGGTTTCTACCTAAAGTATAATTCTTAGTGAATGTGAAGTTTTCATCTAGAACTAGTGCATTAAATCCATATTATCAGGGTAGCTGTACTGTGGAAACACCCTGCCCTTTAAAAATTCTAGGCTTCGGCCGGATGTGGTGGCTCATGCCTGTAATCCCAGCATTTTGGGAGGGCGAGGCAGGCGGATTGCCTGAGGTCAGGAGTTCGAGACCAGGCTGGGCAACATGGTGAAACCCCATCTCTACTGAAAATACAAAAAAAAATTAGCAGGGTGTGGTGGCATGCACCTGTAGTCCCAGCTACTTGGGAGGCTGAGGCAGGGAATTGTTTGAACCAGGGAGGTGGAGATTGTAGTGAGCCAAGACCGTGCTACTGCACTACAGCCTGGGCAACAGAGCAAGACTCTGTCTCAAAAAAAAAAAATTATAGGCTTCCAAAATGTAATATCAAATACTATTTTTCTTTCAAGTGTCATCATACAAAAACCAGAACACCATTGTCTTTGAAAACAGTAATCAATGCAGTATATAGAACCATGGTACTACAAAAGGAAAATACAGAGGAAATATTTGTGTAAAAATCCTTTAGCAAGGAAAAAAATCAAATGTATTGCTTAGTAAAGATAAAATATTATGATAAATCAATACAAATTCTCTAAAATCAGGAGATATTGATCAGTTAAATGAACAATCAGGTTTATTCAGTCCTCAAAATATGAGGACTCATATTTTATGAGTCCTCAAAATATTTATGAGTCCTCAAAATACTCACCTTAGGTTCTTCTGTATAAGTGTATCTTCTATCCAGCTGGGGCTTGAGACATTCAGAAATGTCAGTAAAAGATGTTAAGTGAATGACTTTGCTGCTTTCTGACATGTGCTTTGACCTAAATTATAAGGATGAGAACTAAAATTATAAGAATGAGAACTAACTGATCAACAAACAAATTCTGAGCACTTTTGGTATACATAGCACCAAATCTTAAGAGTACTTCTGAGCAATGCGACTCAGGAATAAAAGGATAAACATCGTTCTAGCCCTGAAGTGGTGGTTCAGAAAATGAGTCATAGTTATACAGGAAGACAATTCTCAAAATAACTGCTGGTTAGATGAATTCAAGAGGGTTTATTATAGATGCCAAATGACTGGGATGGATAATAAATATTTTGAGAGGGCAAGAATGAGAAATTCCTTCAACCTATATTAGTAATTTAAAAATAAAATATTTATTTGTGTTTTAATAAAATTCAAAAAAACTTTAATGTGTTATAGAGGGGCTCCTTAGATAGGAAAATAGTGAGCAATAAATGAAGGTGGGTATGGAAATCCTTGTTTAAAAGGCAGCAAAGATAATTTGCTTAGGGCAAGAAGACACTAACATTAAAAAGTGAACATTATATACTACATACCAAACACTGTGCTAGATATAATTCATATTATAATATGTAATCCTCACAGAGGTGAGATTCATATGGAATTATATAGATTAGTTTGGGGTGAAATAATGGAAGACTTTGGAGTTAGACTAATGACTTTGGACATTATCTTTTTCTATTTTTTTATCCAGCTCCCTCTCCCACATCCACGCTGTAATTATTCTAAAGCCTTATTTTCTTGCTCCAAAAAACATGCCTATTCTACCTTGCCAATATACTTCCACTCCACTCCATCAGCAGATTACCTGGCAGTTTCTTCTCACACAAAACGTATGTACAACATGCTTCAGTTTCCATTTCCTCATGTAGCAGAATGGCATGTTTCTATATACAGTACCACTGAGATTCTGAAAAAGCTAAACATTAACTTTCTAAGACTCCCTTGCAGCAAGACATAGCCATGAGACACAGTTGTGACTAATGAGATACAAAATGAAATGTGCTAGGGAGCTTCTGAGAAGCTTGCTTTCCTGACAAGAGGGAGAGGGTTAATGGAAATTGCCCTTCCTCCTCCACTCTGACTTGAAAGCCTGATATTAGGACCCGCAACACTGCTGACCATGAGGGAAAGGCCAAGAGCATCACAAAGATTCAGGCCCTAATCTTTCTGATCTATTGTACCAACACTGACAGTTGCCTATCATGGGATTTCTTGTTATGTGAGAAAAATTAGGTCAATTCATCTAAGCCATTGTTAGTTAGGTTTCTGGTATTTGCAGCTGAAAGCATTCTTGATATGAACAACAAACATATCCACCTGTACCCATCCTTACTTCTTTCCATGTTGTCTCAGGAAGAAGTGCCCCACCTCCTGACCATGGTTAATCTCATTCCCTTGGCTCTTGAACCTGTTCCTTTATTCTCCTTTTAATATGGAGACCTTCAATTTTTCTCATATATCATCAGCTTCTTCATTTCCTCTGGATTCTATTCTATGCATATCCACAGTCTCAAGTCTTCACCTTAAAATACTCTTTCTGATGAGAACAAAAACCTTTAGCTAGACTAACCAAGAAAAACTTTTAGCGTCTGGGCACGGTGGCTCATGCCTGTAATCCCAACACTTCGGAGGCCGAGGTGGGTGGATCACTTGAGGTCAGAAGTTCAAGACCAGCCTGGTCAACATGGTGAAACCCAGTCTCTACTAAAAATACAAAAATGAGCCGGAGGTGGGGGCAGGCACCTGTAATCCCAGCTACTCAGGAGGCTGAGGCAGGAGAATCACTTGAACTCATGAGGTGGAGGTTGCAGTGAGCCAAGGTTGTGCCACTGCACTCCAGGCTGGGCAGAGTGAGACTCTGTCTCAAAAAAAAAAAAAAAATGAAAACAAACAAACAAAATATTTAGCTAGACTAACCAAGAAAAAGAGAGGACTCAAATTACTTAACTCAGGAATAAAAGAGGATACCTCAATACCAGCCTTACAGAAATTAGAAGGATTATGAGGGAATACTTAGGACTATATGCAAACAAATTAGGTAATTTGATGAAATGAACAAATTCCTGAAGAGACACAAATTACCAAAAATTACTCAAAAAGAAAGAAAACCTGAATAGACCTATAGCAAGTAGAGATTAAATCAATAATTTGGTATCACCCCACACAAATAAAAGGCCTGGGTCCAAAAGCCTTCACTGGTGAACTCTATCAAGTACTTAAAGAAGAACCAATATGCAGTTCTTCCCAAACTCTTACAAAATTAGAAGGAGGAGGGGACACTTCCCAACTCATTCTGCTCGTTCTGGTTTTTTGTTTGTTTGGTTTTTTTTGTTTTTTTGTTTGTTTGTTTGTTTTGTTTGAGAGCCTCACTCTGTCGCCCAGGCTGGAATGCAGTGGCACAATCTGGGCTCACTGCAACCTCTGCCTCCTGGGTTAAATGTATTCTCCTGCATCAGCCTCCCGAGTAGCTGGGATTACAGGGTGCAAGCCACCATGCCTGGCTAATTTTTGTATATTTAGTAGAGATGGGGTTTCACCATGTTGGCCAGGCCAGTCTCAAACTCCTAACCTCAAGTGATCCACCCACTTTGGCCTCCCAAAGTGCTGGAATTACAGGCATGAGCCACCATTCCTGGCCTAAAATTCTTCCTTCCCTTGGCTTCTATGACACCACTCTTTCCTTATTTGTACATCTCCCATCTCTCAGATTACCCTTTCTTTTTTTTTTTTTTTCAGATTACCCTTTCTTGGTCTTCTCTTCAAGTTCCTTATTCTCTGCCTTTACTATAAACCTTGATAACTTAGGTCTCATTATATACTGCTCTTTCTCTCTCTCATGATCATCTCATCCATGCCCACAGCTTCAACTCTCCACTAAAGTGTAATGCTTCCTCAATTTTCTACTTGCAATTGATCTCTCTCCTGGGCTCCAAACCTATATTTCAACTGTTTTGAACATGTATATCCCAATGTATATTCTAATGTAGTTTTACATTTTTTATTGAGATAAAATTCATATTGTCAATACACAAAAAATTCGGATGTAGAGAAACTGAAACCCAATATAGTTTCATCTCATCCCTGGAGTACTGGCTGGGCTTGGTGGCTCATGCCTGTAATCTCAGCATTTTGGGAGGTGGGAGGATTGCTTGAGGCCAGACCAGCCTGGGCAACATTGTGAGAACCCAGCTCTACGAAAAAAAAAATTAGTCAGGCATGGTGACACACACCTGTAGTCCTAGCTACTTGGGAGGCTGAGGTGGGAGGATGACTTGAGCCCAGGAGTTCAACGCCATAGCACTCCAGTCTGGGCAAGAGAGTAAGATATCTCAAAAAAACAAAACAAAACAAAAGAATACTTTAGGCTCTATATTCCTTCATTCAACAAATATTAATTGAACACATACTATGTGCCAGATACTGTACTATACACTGGAGCATTCACCTAGGAAGCACGCCAAATTAAAATCATCTGCCTCCTCCAGTCCTGGTTTTCCTCCTTCTGAGAATAACAAATTCACAGAAAATAAAGTAGTAGTTCTTAAACATATTTAAAAATGTTCAACTTCAGTCAAAATAAGAAATACTGTTTTGAAAATATATCTGTTCAGCAAGGGTAATGCATACTATGTTGGGAAAGGAATGGTTAAAAAAAGGCACTCATATATGCTGAAGGAAGTATAAGTTGTTATAACTCTGATGATATTTTATATTATCTAGCAAAATTTAAAAGCACATGAGCTTTGACTCAAAATTCTTTTAGGAAATTATCATATATATGAAATATTATATATATATTCAACAAATATTAATTGTTGAATTAATGTTGAATAATTCAACTTTTCTCTCAACTCATGCCTGTATGTCTTTTCACTTGTTTCATCACCTGAAAAATGAAGGCAATGCTTTCCTTACGGGGACATATATATATATATGAAATAGAGCAATGTATAAGAATATCCACTATAACACCGTTTGTAACAGAAAAAAATAGAGACAACGTCATGTCCATCAATAGAATACAAATGCAAAGTATGGTATAAAATGAAAGAAGCAGACATAGGAGGAGGCAAGTTGACAAGAATAAGAATCAAAATAGATTACAGTATATCTATTGCTATAGCACAATCACTGCTATGGAAAAAAATCTAAGATATTTTAATGAAAATTTAAAATGAAAAAACAAGGCACTAAACAAGTGTATAGCATGCCACTATTTTGAACTATGTTTATATTTCTAATTTTAAGAATAAAACAATTTCAGTAAATGACACACACACACACACAAAAACTCTCCAGTTGTTCTTGAGTTCATAGAGAATAATCTCGATTCTTTAATATAACAGATAAGAAATTTCACATTCTGAACCTCACTTATCTTTTCAGCTCATCTCCTACTTTTTCACTGTAATACTCTATACTCTAGCCATAACATGTATAGTTTTCAAAATTCAGCTTTTCTGTCAACTCCTGCCTATGTGTCTTTTAACTTGTTTTATCACTTGAAAAATGATGATAATGGCTTCTTCATGGGGATGCAGTAAGAATTAACAGATACATGTGCCTTCAGAACAGTGTTGCAATTTTTTAAAAAAAGAATTAATTTATACAATGCAAGCAAAGTTTCAATGCCACAAAAGCTCATTAACTGCTACTTTTGGAAATGGCAGAGAAGGTGATTTGGATCAACCTCAGGTAGAAGGCAACTAGATAAGCTGAAAAAACTTACAAAAATAAATCTGCTTAAGGGCATCTGAGTGCTAACAATGTAGTTAAGAATAATTGAGCCAAAACCCAGAGAATTCACAGAGGTGATTTCAGCATTTGAGGCTGCTTTTTCCTGAGGCTTTGCTTATGAGAGTCAAAGACACTGGTAAATCCTTCATCCCTTTTTTTTTTTTTTAAATGGAATCTCAATCTGTCACCCAGGCTGGAGTGCAGTGCAGTGGCACGATCTGGGCTCACTGCAACCGCTGCCTCCCGGGTTCAAGTGATTCTCATCCCTCAGCCTTCCAAGTAGCTGATACTATGGGCACATGCTACCACACTCGGCTAATGTTTTAAATTTTTTGTAGACATGATCTTACTATATTACCTAGGCTGGTCTCAAGCTCCTAGGCTCAAGCAATCTGCTTGCCTTGGCCTCCAAAATGCTGGGATTACAGCCCTGAGCCACCGTGTCCGGTCAGTAACAATGACAATATTCTTGAGAGTCTTATAAGTTCTCAAATTTGAGAAATATAGAATTATTGAATAGAGCCAAAAAAGAATTAGAGGGCAATCTTCTCAGAGAAGTCTTGAGAAGCTGGAGATCAGAGGCATCGATCTCTTTGAAAATTACTAATATCTGGAACTCTACTCCTAATTTAGAGTATTCATGCAAAGTATAAGCCTCTAATACATATCACTGAAAATTAAGAACCCATGTAAAATATCAAAGTACTAGTTTTAATTTCTGTTTAGTTTTAAATTCTCTAAAATCTTAGTATTGCAGAAAAGCACTTGATACAAAAGTTGCACCTACCCTTTCTCAATCACATGATCCTTAGGAGAATCTGGATACAAAAGCGCCCTCTTCCAGGGCTTTTGAGTTGCTGTTTTTACTCCAGGTGATTTACTGGAAGATTTGGGAGGTTGTGATAAGCTGAATTCTTCTTTCTAAAAGATGGTAACATAATGAGCAAAATGAAAATAAGAGAGAGAGAAAAAAGCACAGCTCGCACCTATACCTCAGATTTATTCTGATCACTAGAGTACTTTTTCTTTCACTCTGCCTCCTACAATGCTTCCCATTAGAATAGAAATTTTTTCCTTTTCTAACTCCTACTTTTGCAAGCAGCAAAGTGGAATCACACAGCAATTTAGACTATAAAAAAGGAAGAGCCAAAGGCTTATATCCTTACTTCCACCATTGTGAAAGAAGACTCTTTCCTAGAGAGAGAACGTTGTAAAAACTATTCTTTTTTCTATAACTGAATAGGTATTAGAGCTAGATGCATGTATGTGTGGCGAGGGTTTGGGGGGTGGTGGTGTCAGCGGTCACAGGGCAGGCAAATGAAACAAAGATACCCTTGGTCCACATAAGAAGGGCTCTATATCTTAACAGTACTATTTCCTTACATTTGGGGGCATTTTTTCTTCATGGTTATTTTTCCCATTCTTAAAGAGTTATTTACGGTAAAAGTTAACAATTTAAATCCAGAATATGAGATGCATGGATTAAAAAAATTATAAACAACTAAATGTCCAATGGAGAATGGGATATACGTAAATGTAACATTCTATAATACTTAAAAGTAGTAGTTACAAAAATGATGGCACACATGGATAAATACTTATGATAAAACAGATAATCAGAAAACAAAAGTCTAAGTACAGTAAAACAAAAAATTCACAGAAGAAGCCTAAAAGAAAATAAGTTAGTAGTTGTCTGGAAGTAGGTGAGATCAGAAGTGATTTGTCTCTTCTCCAGTTTCCAAATTTACAGTAGTTTTATTATTTTTTTATAATTTCAAAAACAAACATACAAAACTTTTCTAATATGTCAACTTCCATTAGAATATTATATACATTGCAAGAAAGCAAGGAATATACTTATAATGTTTTATTATCCAGAACAAATAATAAAGCCTTATATATACTCTATGTAATAACTACTAATAATTTTTTAAGAATTCTATAAAGAAAATTAATAACAAGTATATTCTATATATAACTTCCCATATATAAGGGCTTACATCTGTTTTAGTAATTCAGAACACGGCATGACATGAAACAACACTCTGTAAATGAGAGTTACCACAGGAGGCTGAGCTTATTATTTAAAGTATATAATACAAAAGTAGCCAAATTTATAGAAACAGAAAGTAGAGTGGTGGTTACCAGGGGCTGTGGGGATGGGAAAAAGGAGAGTTGGTCTTTAATGGGCAGAGTCATATTTACAAGATGAAAAAGTTCTAGAGATCTGTTTCACAACATTGTGAATATAACTAACACTACTGAACCCATACATATAAAAAATGGTTAAGATGACAAATTTTATGTTATGTTTTTTACCACAATAATTTTTTAAGGCTTCTTAATAAATAAGGCTTCTAGAGATCTGTTTCACAACATTGTGAATATAACACTACTGAACCCATACATATAAAAAATGATTAAGATGACAAATTTTATATTATGTTTTCTACCACAATAATTTTTTAAGGCTTCTTAAAATAAAAAAACTAACATATTATATAGACAAAGGCCTATATTAGACTTTTTGAGCTTGCTGGCTTAGGTGAAAGCTAGAAGTAGCCAGAAAGTAAATGATGGGGATGGGTGGGGAAACAAAAACAAAACAAAAAAAACCTAAGAAAGGGTCACAGTGGATTGTAGCGTAGGGCGATATAAAGGAACTGCTCTACACCATGAGTGTGATGGTAGATACACAATGTATACTTTTGTCCAAATTTCCAGAACTATACACTAAAAAGGTTGAATTTTGCTGTATATAAGTTATACCTTAGTTTCTGTAATGGAAAAATAAAATGGAATTGAGGTCTATTCCTTATTTTCTGCCAAGGAGAGAGAGAGTGAGATCAGAATAAGTTGTTCAACTAGAAAACATCAATGACAGCATACGGTAATAATTTTCAGGAAGTCAAATGAAGACAACAGATGAGAAGTCACATTTATACCACTTTTTCACACAAGCTAATCTCTGCCCACTCCTTTGGCATTGTTCTCTTATTCGAGTTCCTTTCATTAACCACGTCACTTATTTTTTCTTCCCCCTTTCTTTTCAGCTTGATAATGTTGTTTGTACAAATGTTCATATGTTATCAGATGATGTGCTTCCTGTACTACAGCTCCAAGATGAGGAGACATTCGTGCACTAAAGTGACATTAACTTAAAATGTGGTCCCCAGAGCAGCAGCAAAAGCATCACCAGGCAGAGAGCTTGTTAGAAATGCAAATGAGGCTGGGCGGGGTGGCTCAAGCCTGTAATTCCAGCACTTTGGGAGGCCGAGGCAGGTAGATCACCTGGGTCAGGAGTTCGAGACCAGCCTGGCCAACATGGTGAAATCCCGTCTCTACTAAAAATACAAAAAAAGTTAGCCGGGTGTGGTGGTGGGTGCCTGTAATACCAGCTGCTTGGGAGGCTGAGGCAGGAGAATTGCTTGAACCTGGGAGGCAGAAGTTGCAGTGAGCCAAGACCATACCATTGCACTCCAGCCTGGGGAACAAAAACGAAACTCCATCTCCAAAAAAAAAAGAAAGAAAAAAAGAAAAGCAAATGAATCCTTGGGTTCCACCCCAGGACTACTGGATTTTGATCTCTGAGTGAAGCCCAGGAATCTCTATTTTAACAAGTTCTTCAACTGACTTTTCTGAATGCTAAAGCTTGAGAACTACCAGTCGATAGTAGTGCTTCACATATGAATCACCTGAGAATCTTAATAAATTGCAGCTTCTAAAATGTGGCTCTAATGTTCAGGAAGGGTTGAGAACTTCAGTTGTAAGCCAATCCCCTGATTTTACAAAGTCACCCTGACCCATTCCAGATCAATTAAATCAGAATCTCTGAAGGTGAGACCCAGGCACTGGTATGTCTGAACAGTTCTTCAGGTGATTCTAATGTTTCCAGAGTTAAACCACAGACAGGGTTAAGGTCTCTCCGGCTCTAAAACACTACTTGTAGAAGTAAAACTTTAAAAACTGCATTATATATCTTCCTGCATTTTAAAATAAGACATCTGAATATAAAGCAATCTTTCCAAGAGGTTGTATGTGACTATATGGCCAATAACAGTTAACATGTGACACCTTTAACGGCCACTGACTAATAAGGCTCTTTACTTCTGAAACACAGGTAGTATCTACAGTTACTACATCTCTACGCCAAAATGTAGGGTTATTTCTTCTCTACAAAGTTAGTTAACTTTTCTTCTCTTTTTGAACTTTTCCCCTTTATGTTTTGTACTGTTTTCCCCACTTGAAAAAATGCTCATGACTTATAATTCAGCTATTGCTACTTCTCACTCATTCATTTAATTTATACTTACTCAGCAACTATTATGTGCCAGGCACTGTTCTAGGCACTGGTGAAATGCACTTAAAGAAAAGTTCTTTACATTCTAGTAGGAGGTAAAAGACAATAAAGAGGTAAATCACATTGTAATAAATATAGTAAAGCAAAATAAAGGAGGGCAAAGGGTATAGATAGTGATGGACGGTATGTGAGCTATTTTACATAAGTGTGCTTATATAGAAATAATAAGCCTCAAGAATAGCCTCTCTGATTAAATGGCACTTGAGCAGACACCTAAAGGAAGTGAGGGGAAAAGCCATGTGCATATCTGGAGGAAGAGTGCTCTAAGCAGGGCAAACAGCAAGCACAAAGCCCTGGAGATTTTTCTGTGGTGTCTTCAAAGAAGAACAAGGACACCAATGTGGTTGGAATGAAGTAAGTTAGAGTGGTAGGAAATGAAGTCAGAGGGTTAGTAGGAGCTTATACAACTGTGTAAAGACTTTGGATTTTATTCAGAGTGAAAAAGAAGACCACTGGAGAATTTTGAGAAGACAAGTGGCATGATTTTAGATATATATA
>NW_016807704.1:381517-426580 GCF_001698545.2 Rhinopithecus bieti
TTTTTTTTAGTTTGAGATGGAGTCTCGCTCTGTTCCTCAGGCTGGAGCAGTGGCGTGATCTCAGCTCACTGCAAGCTCCGCCTCCTGGGTTCATGCCATTCTCCTGCCTCAGCCTCCCAAGTAGCTGGGACTGCAGACACCTGCCACCATGCCCAGCTAATTTTTTGTATTTTTAGTAGAGATGGGGTTTCACCATGTTAGCCAGGATGGTCTGGATCTCCTGACCTCGTGATCCGCCTGCCTCAGCCTCCCAAAGTGCTGGTATTACAGGCGTGAGCCACCGTGCCCGGCCATGATTATATATTTTTAAAGGCTCACTTTGGCTGCTTGGTAAAGAACAGATTGTAGGTTTTCTTATTTCCTAAATGTTGCAGCTTGTACATTAGCAACAATCAAAACAAAGCTTATGATGAAAATTATCAGTGCACAAACACTCAAGCATACATATTTTACTACAAACTTAGTAGAGATCAAGGCATGAATGTACACCCTACCTGGATCTCAGGTATCTGTGGAATGCAAGATTTGGGTCTTAATGGCAAGAGCGTTGCCATTTGTGGAAAAGGGTCAATATCCTTCCTTGGTTTTGCTTGACGGAGGTGCCAGAATTTCAGTTCAGCACTAGCGTATTTTGTTGAGGGTGAATGAGTAACACAGAATCTTGGTGCCCTGTTTGTTGGAAAAATAAATGTAAGATTGAACTAAACAATAAGCCTCAAAAATGAAAAGCCTACAAAATACGTAATAGCTGTGCTCACAATTAACAGTCTTGCCATACTCCTTTTCTAATAACTTCTACTTCTTTCTCTACTGCCTAGCCTTGAAAAAATATTTTTCTATGATATGTCAGCTGCCTGCAATTCCATTCACTCACATAAAAAGGCAATATACATTGGGAAAACACCATAAGTAAAATTATGTTCAAATTATTAGCTGCTTGATAAGAAAACTAAAAATAAAAAAAATTCGCTGGGCATGGTGCCTATAACCCCAGCTACTCGGAAGGGTGAGGCAGGAGAATTGTTTGAACCCAGAAGGCGGAGGTTGTGGTGAGCCAAGATTGTGCCATTGCACTCCAGCCTGGGCAACAAGAGCGAAACTCCAAAAAAGAAAGGAAGGAAGGGAGGAAGGGAGGGAGGGAGGGAGGGAGGGAGGGAGGAAGGAAGGAAGGAAGGAAGGAAGGAAGGAAGGAAGGAAGGAAGGAAAGAAGGGAGAGAGGGAGGAAGGGAGGGAAAGAAATCTGTCTATNAGAAATCTGTCTATCCATAAAGGAATTTTAAAACACCTTACAGTTTCTAGTAAAATAAATAAGAAATGTACTTGGGATAATTTTAGGCACTTTGGCATTTATCTATAATAAAATTGGTAGAATAAAATTAACATTTAAAACATATAAACTTTTTTTTTTTTTTTTTTTTTTGACAGAGTCTTGCTCTGTCGCCCAGGCTGGAATGCAGTGGTGTGATGTCAGCTCACTGCAACCTCTGCCTCCTGGGTTCAAGCGATTCTGCTGCCTCAGCCTCCCAAGTAGCTGGGACTACAGACACTTGCCACCATGCCTGGCTAATTTTTGTATTTTTGGTAGAGACAGGGTTTCACCGTGTTAGCCAGGATGGTCTTGACCTGCAGACCTTGTGATCTGCCCGCCTTGGCCTCCCAAAGTGCTGGGATTACAGGCGTGAGCCACCGTGCCCGGCCTATAAACATTTTTATAATGCTTAAGTATGCTACTAAAGTAGGTTATAATGCATATTAT
Organism: Rhinopithecus bieti; assembly: GCF_001698545.2. Classification (NCBI taxonomy): domain Eukaryota; kingdom Metazoa; phylum Chordata; class Mammalia; order Primates; family Cercopithecidae; genus Rhinopithecus; species Rhinopithecus bieti. The sequence goes on from NW_016807704.1 coordinate 383,274, forward strand.
TTATTTTCAAGCTTTAAATTTGAAGGTAAGAATTAATTTTATAATAATTTATATAAATCAAAGACCAACATTACTGCCAGAAACTTACGGAAAACAGTGTCTGGCACAATATTAAGGCCACACTTAATTGGATAGATATCATGGTATTCAGTATGTGGGCTAACACTTTATTGGATATAGGGTTAACTCCAGCTGTAAGAGCCTGCTGGTAATTGCTTCTTGGACCAGGTCTTCCCCTTAATGCCACAGCCCAAAAACTAATTCTTATTCCATATTTCAAGGCCTGGTAGAAAATTACTTCCCTTTAAAATAGGAAGAATGACTATGCATGATGGCTCATACCTATAATCACAGTATTTGGGGAAGCCACGGTGGGAGGATTGCTTGAGGCCAGGAGTTCAAGACCAGCCTAGGCAACATGCCAAGCTTGTCTCTACAGAAAAAATTTTTAAATTAGCTGAGCATGGTGGCATGTTCCTGTAAGTCCTATCTACTTGGGAAGCTGAGGTAAGAGGATCACTTGAGCTCAGGAGTTCTAGGCTGCAATGAGCCATGACCATGCCACTGCACTCCTGCCTGACTGACAAAGTAAAACTCTGTCTCTAAAAAAATTTCAAAATTTTAAAATAAAGTAAAATAGGAAGAAGATGGATATCTCTCCCGATATGAACACAGATTGGAAGTGAAAGAGAATCCAATGTCCATAATTAGTGTAGGATCAGAAGGCATTCTGTATAGATCTCTGTGGTCATTCTATACTATATTTCGGAACCTTTACTTGCAGACTTGGAAATATTCAAAATTACATATTTGCATGTCAACCAGTAAGGGGGCATATCTGTAGACTTTTATCAAATAAATCATACATGGGATGGCTGGCAGAACTCCTCACGGCCCATGGTGATGGTGGCTGTGGGGTAAGGCTCCTCCACCTTTGGAAAGGGGAGGGAACAGTGGGAAGCACTACAAGTTATGCTTTGAGTGTCAGCTCAGCCACAGTACAATAGTACACCAGGTAGATTTCTAAGGTGCTTGACTCTAGTCCCTGACTCCTGGATGGCAACTCTGGACCCACCTAGGGCCTGCGGGAACTTGCCACCCTGAAGGGAAGGACACAAGCCTGGCTGGCTTTGCCACCTGCTAATTGTAGAACCCAGGGCTTTGAGCAAACATACACAGTAACCAGGGAGTGGTTACAGTAGGGCTTGGGCAAGACCCAGTGCTATGCGAGCTTCAGATCTGACCCAGCACAGTCACAGTGGTGGTTGCCACACTCCACTCCCAGCTTTAGGTGGCTCAGAACAGAGAGAGAGATTCTGCTTGGGAGAAAGTAAGGGAAGAGAACAAGAGTCTCCACTTGGGGTCCAGAGGATTCTCCCGGATATTGTCCGAGACCATCCAGGAGGTACCTCTATGAGTTTGCAAGAACAACAGCATTACTAAGCTTAGTGTGCCCCCTAAAGCAGATACAGCTTATATCACAATATCCAAGTCCTTTCAAATATCTGGAAAGCCTTCCCAAGAAGGATGGGTACAAACAAGCCCAGGTAGTGAAGACTACAATATCTACCTGATACGGTTTGCCTCTGTGTCCCTACCCAAATCTCACCCTGAATTATAATAATTCCCACATATCATTGGAGGGATCTGATGGGAGGTAACTGAATCATGGGGGCAGGTCTTTCCTGTGCTGTTCTCCTGATAGTGAATAAGTCTCACAAGATCTGACGGTTTTATAAATGGGAGTTCCCCTGCACAAATTGTTTTGCCTGCTGCCAAGTAAGATATCCCTTTGCTCTTCCTTTGTTTTCTACCATGATTGTGAGGCCTCCCCAGCCATGTGGAACCATGAGTCCATTAAACCTTTTTGCTTTATATATTACCCAGTCTCGGGTATGTCTTTATTAGCAGCATGAGAATGAACTAATACAGTAAACTGGTACCAGTAGAGTGGGGTCTGCTGTAAAGATACTGAAAATGTGGAAGCAACTTTGGAACTGTGTAACAGGCAGAGGTTGGAACAATTTGGAGGGCTCAGAAGAAGACAAGAAGATGTAGCAAAGTTTGGAACTTCCTAGAGACTTGTTGAATGGCATTGACCAAAATGGTGATAGTGATATGGACAATAAAGTCCAGGTTGAGGTGGTCTCAGATGGAGATGAGGAATTTGTTGGGAAATGGAGCAAAAGTGACTCTTGCTATGTTTTAGCAAAGAGACTGGTGGCATTTTGCCCCTGCCCCAGAGACCTGTGGAACTTTGAACTTGAGAGAGATGATTTAGGGTATCCAGAGAAAAAAATTTCTAAGCAGCGAAGCATTCAAGGGGAAGCACAGCATAGAAGTTTCGAAAATTTACAGCCTGTCGATGCAATAGAAAAGAAAACCCATTTTCTGGGGAGAAATTCAAGCTGGCTGCAGAAATTTGCATAAGTAATGATAAGCCAAATGTTAATCATCAAGACAATGGGGAAAATGTCTCCAGGGCATGTCAGATACCTTCACAGCAGCCCCTCCCACCATAGGCCTGGAGGCCTAGGGGAAAAAAAATGTTTCTGTGGGCTGGGACCCAGGGCCTCTGCTTTGTGCAGCCTAGAGACTTCATGCCCTGTGTTCCAGCTGCTCCAGTGTGGCTAAAAGGGGTCAAGGCACAGCTTGGGCCATGGCTTCAGAGGGTGCAAGTCCCTCTGAAGCCTTGGCAGCTTCCAAATGGTGTTGAACCTGCAGGTGCCCAGAGGTCAAGAATTGAGGTTTGGGAAACTCTGCCTAGATTTCAGAGTATGTATGGAAATGGCTGGATGTCCAGACAGAATTTTGCTGTAGGGGCGGGGCCCTCATGGAGAACCTCTGCTAGAGCAGTGTGGAAGGGAAATGTGGTGTTGGAGCCCCCACACAGAGTCCCCACTGGGGCACTGCCTAGTGGAGCTGTGAGAAGAAGGCCACCATCCTCCAGACCCCAGAATGGTAGATCCACCAACAGCTTGCACTGTGTGCCTGGAAAAGATGCAGACGCTCAATGCCAGACCATGAAGGCAGCGGGAGGGAGGCTGTACACCGCAAAGCCACAGAGGCAGAGCTGCCCAAGACCATGGGAACCCACCTCTCACGTCAGCATGACCTGAACGTGAGACATAGAATCAAAGAAGATCATCTCAGAGCTTTAAGATTTGGCTGTCCTGCTGGATTTTGGACTTGCATGGGGTCTGTAGCCCTTTCGTTTTGGCCAATTTCTCCCAGTTAGAATGGGTGTATTTACACCAATCCTGTACCCCCATTGTATCTAGGAAGTAACTGACTTGCTTTTGATTTTACAGGCTCATAGGCAGAAGGGACTTGCCTTGTCTCAGATGAGACTTTGGACTGTGGACTTTTGAGTTAATGCAAAATGAGTTAAGACTTTGGGGACTGTTAGGAAGGCATGATTGTGTTTTGAAATGTGAAAGGAACATTAGATTTGGGATGGCCAGGGGCAGAATTATATGATTTGGCTTTGTTTCCCCACCCAAATCTCACCTTGAATTGTAATAATTCCTATGTGTCATGGGAGGAACCCAGTGGGAGGTAATGGAATCATGGGGGTGGGTCTTTCCCATGCTGGTCTTGTGGTAGTGAATAAGTCTCATGATATCTGATTTTTATAAATAGGAGTTCCCCTGCACAAGCTCTCTTGCCTGCAGCCACGTAAGACACCCCTTTGCTCTTCCTTTGTCTTCCGCCATGATTGTGAGGCCTCCCCAGTTATGTGGATCTGTGAGTCCAATAAACCTCTTTCCTTTACATATTACTGAGTCTCAGGCATGTCTTTATTAGTAACAAGAGAATGGACTAACTCTTCAATGCCCAGACACTGAAGAACATCCGCTAGCTCAACATCATTCAGGAAAAAACAACCTCACCAAATGAATGAAATAAGGCAACAGGGACCAATTCTGGAAAAACAGAGATATGTGACCTTTCAGACAGAAGATTCCAAATAGCTGTGTTAAGAAAATTCAAAGAAATTCAAGATAACACAGAGAAGAAATTCAAGATTCTATCAGATAAATTTAACAAAGAGATTAAAATTGTTAAACAGAATCAAGCAGCAATTCTGGAGCTCAAAAATGCAATTGGGATTCTGAAGAATGCATCAGAGTCTTAACAGTATAATTGATTAAGAAGAAATAATCAGTGAGCTTGAAGACAGGTTATTTGAAAATACATAGCCAGAGGAGACAAAAAAAAAAAAAAAAAAAAAAAAGCAACAATAAAGCATGCCTTAACAGCCTCAAAAGGGCAAATCTAAGAGTTATTGGCCTTAAAGAGGAGGTAGAAAAGACATAAGGGTAGAAAGTTTATTCAAAGGGATAATAACAGAGAACTTCTCAAACCTAGAGAAAGATATCAATATCCAAATGTAAGAAGGCTATAGAACACCAAGCAGATTTAACCCAAAGACGACTACCTCAAGGCATTTAATACTCAAACTCCCAAAGGTCAAAGATAAAGAAAGGAACCCAAAAGCAGAAAGAAAAATAAACAATATACAATGGAGTTCTAATACATCCAGCAGGTGACTTTTCAAAAGAAACGTTACAGGTCAGGAGAGAGTGGCATGACATATTAAAATAATGGCAAAACCACAATAACATTTGCACCAACCTAATATTTAAAGTGCTGAAGGAAAATCCTTTTACCCTAGCATAGTATATCCAACAAAAATATCCTTCAAATATGAAGGAGAAATAAAGACTTTCCCAGACAAACAAAAGCTGAGGGATTTCATCAACACAAGTCCTGTCCTACAAGAATGCTAAAGAGAGTATTTCAATCAGAAAGAAAAGAACGTTAATAAGCAATAAGTAATCACCTGAAGGTATAAAACACACAGGTAATAGTAAATAAACAGAAAAACACAGAATATTATAACACTGTAACAGTGATGCATAAACTACTTTTATCCTAAGTAGAAAGACTAAACAATGAACCAATCAAAATTAAGAACTACAACAACTTTTCAAGACATAGACAGTACAATAAGATATAAACAGAAACAACAAAACATTTAAAAGTAGGGGGACAAAGTTAAAGCATAGAATTTTTATTAGTTTTCTTTTTGCTACGTATGTTTATGCAATGTTAAGTTCTTATCAGGTTAAAATAATGGGTTATAAGATAGTATTTGCCAGCCTCATGGTAATCTCAAACCAAAAAACATACAATGGATACACAAGAAATAAAAAGCAAGAAACTAAATCATATTGACAGAGAAAATCACATTCACTAAAGGGAGACAGAAAGGAAGGAAAGAAAGAATAAAACACCACAAAACAACCAGAAAACAACAAAATGGCAGAATTCCTTACTTATCAATAATGACATTGATGTAAATGGGCTAAACTCTCCAATCAAAAGACACAGTGGCTGAATGGATGAAAAAACGAGGCCCACTGATATGGTGCCTACAAAAAACACACTTCACCTACAAAGACACATACAAACTAAAAATAAAGGGATGGAAAAACATGTTCCATGTCAATGGAAACAAAAAAAAAAAAATAAAAGCAGGAGTAGCTATATTTATATCAGACAAAACAGATTTCAAGACAAAAACTGTAAGAAGAGACAAAGAAGATTACTATATAATGATAAAGGGGTCAATTCAGTAAGAGGATATAACAATTTTAAATATATATGTACCAAATACTGCAGCACTCTGATATAAAAAGGAAATATTATTAGAATGAAAAAGAGAGATAGGCCCCAATGCAGTAATAGCTGGAGACTTCAACCCCCCACTTTCAGCATTGGACAGATCTTCCAGAGAGAAAAATAACAAAGAAATTGTATCAAAGTCAATGTCCTCATTGTGATATTGTACTATAGTTATGCAAGATGTTACCACTGGGGGAAAATATATGGAAGATACACAGTATCTGTTTGTATTATTATTTTTTTATTTTTCTTTATTTTAAAAAATGGTTTTAATAAAATAGAGGGCATACTACATTGCCCAGGATGGTCTCAAATTCCTGGCCTTAAGCAATCCTCCTGCCTCAGTCTCCCAAAGTGCTGAGATTACAGGCACAAGCCATCATGCTCAGCCTTCTTTGACTGTAAGTCTACAGTTATCTTAAAATAAAAAGTCTAGTGCAGATAAGTGACACAATCAGATCGATCACAGTCACATGGTACAATTCATTGATCTTCAAATGGTATATATTTTTTTCCACTATGCCCATTCTCTTTCCCTTGCTTCAAGTCCCTCAAGTTCCCAGGTAAAACATTACCTCCCCTCTATATCCTGTGCATTTATCACACTTTCTTTAGTTTTACTAATATCATATGTATATTCTTCCCATCATACTATGACCACAAGGATTTGATCATGTTTCACCCTTGTATTCTTAGCATAGCACTTAGCCTATAGTAATACTCAAAAAAAGCTTATTAAGATGATAATAGCAACTCTAGCTACATGTATACACACACACACACACACACACACACAAATTTTATGAAATACCAATCATCAAAATGTCAGGTGTAGAAGAATGTGTTCCAAGCTGACAGCCAAATCAGGAACATACCCCTATTCACAACTGCCACAAAAAGCATACCTAGGAATATAGCAATATAGCTAGGAATACCTAGGAATATAACTAAGTAGGGAGGTGAAAATTTTCTACAAGGAGAACTACAAAACATTGCTCAAAGAAATCGGAGGCGACACAAACAAATGGAAAAACATTCCATACTCATGAATAAGAAGAATCAATATAATTAAAATGGCTATACTGCCCAAAGCAATTTATAGATTCAATGCAATTCTTATTAGACTACCATTGAGATTCTTCACAGAACTAAACAAAAGTACTTTAAAATTCATATGGAACCAAAAAGAGCCTAAATAGCCAAGGCAATCCTAAGCAAAAAGAGCAAAGCTGGAGCCATCACACTACCCAACTTCAAGCTATACTACAGGTCTATGGTAACCACAACAGCATGGTACTGGTACAATAACAGATACATAGACCAATGGAACAATAGAGAATGCAGGAATAAGACCACACACCTACAACTATCTGATCTTTGAAAAACCTGACAAAAACAAGCAATGGGGAAAGAATTCCCTATTCAATAAATGGAGCTAGGATAACTGGCTAGCCATATGCAGAAGACTGAAACCGGACCCCTTCCTTATGCCATACACAAAAATTAACTCTAGATGGATTAAAGACTTAAATGTAAAACTCAAAACTATAAAAACCATGGAAGATAACCAAGGCAATACCATTCAGGAAACAGGCACAGGCAAAGATATCATGACAAAGATGCCAAAAGCAACTGCAACCAAAGCAAAAATTGACAAATGGGATTTATCTAAACTAAAGAGCTTCTGCACAGCAAAGAAAACTATCAACAAAGTAAACAGACAACCTATGGAATGGGAGAAAATTTTTGCAAACTATGCATCAAACGAAGATCTAATATCCAGCATTTATAAGGAACTTAAATTCACACACACACACACACACAAAACCATTAAAAAGTAGGTAAAGGACATGAACACTTTCAAAAGAAGACATACATGTGGCCAACAATCATATGAAAAGAAGTTCAACACCACTGATCAAAACCACACTGAGATACCATCTCAAGCCAGTCAGAATGGCTATTAGTAAAAAGTCAAAAAAAAAATAACAGAGGCTGGTGAGGTTGTGGGGACAAAGGAAGGCTTATACACTGTTGGTGGGAGTGTAAATTAATTTGATCACTGTGGAAGACGGTGTGGCAATTCCTCAAAGACCTAACAATAGAAATACCATTTGATACAGCAATCCCATTACTTGGTATATACCCAAAGGAATATAAATCATGCTGTTATAGAGACACATGCACGTGTATGTTCATTGCAGCACTATTCACAATAGTGAAGATATGGAATCAACCTAATTGCCCATCAGTGATAGACTGGATAAAGAAAATGTGGTACATATATACCATGGAATACTATGCAGCCATAAGAAAGAACAAGTTCACGTCCTTTGCAGGGATATGGATGCAACTGGAGGCCATTCTCCTCAGCTAACTAACACAGGAACAGATAACCAAATACATCACATTCCCACTTATAAGTAGGAACTAAATGATGAGAACACATGGATACACAGAGGGGAACAACACGCACTGAGGCCTATCAGAGGGTGGAGGATAGAAAGGAGGAAGAGGATCAGGAAAAATAACTAAGGGATATAAGGCTTAACACCTGGATGATGAAATAATCCTACAACAAACCCCTAATGACACAAGTTTACCTATGTAATAAACCTACACATGGAGCCCTGTACTTAAAATAGAAGTTAAAAGTAAATAAATAAATAAAATGCAAATTCTGTTGAAAAAAAAAAAGAATATGATCACCAAAGTTAAAAGGCAACTTAAGTACTGTTCTACCTTATTATGGATTTAAAGTCATCCAAACATCCAAATTATCTAAAGGACAAGTAACTTAAAGAATGCCAAAGATATAATAGTCTTGTCATTTTAGGTTTCCATAAGTCATATATCCATAAGAAAAAAAGGTGTAACTCACAACTGGCCTAAGAAAAGTAAAAGTAACTGATTCATGTTTTCTTACCAATACAGAAGTAAAGGTTTTAAAACTTCAGGCTGAATATTTCTTAAATGCTCTTCATTCCACTGTGATCCATCTAACAGTTTAAATTTTGATAAGATTTCTGCAGAAAGGTAGTAATCTCCATTGCTCACTAGATAGCATTTTTTCATCTTCTCAAGATGTCTGAAAAAAAACACGTTTCCACATATACACACACACATTGGTAGAATATTCAACTACCAAAATGTTTTCACTTCTGAAATGTTTCAGACAAGTAATGAACTATCTCAAAACCAACAATGAGTGTCAGAGGTACCCAAAATTTTTGTGGAGGTAAAAATACTTCTCACAGTTATGGAAATGGGAAGGGTATTTGTGACAAGCTGAATAAATGACCTTGCAAAGATGTCTATGTTCTAATCTCTAGAACTTGTGACTAAGTTACCTTACATGTCAAAGGAAACTCTGCAGATGTGCTTAAGTTAAAGACTTTAAAGAGATCTCCTGTATTACCTAGATTGTCCCATGGTAATCACAAAGATCCTTCTAAGAGAGAGACAAGAAGGTCAACATCACAGAGAAAAATGTGAGGATAGAGCAGAGGTCAGAAAGAAGATGCTGTGCTGCTAGCTTTGAAGATGGAGAAAAAGCCCATGAACCAAGGCCTTCATTAGATGGAAAAAATAAGGAATTTGTTTACCCCTAGAACCTTCTGACTTCCAGAACTGTCTGAGAATAAATAAAACTCTGTTGCTTTAAGTCACTAAGTTTGTGGTGATTTGTTACAGCAACAGTGGGAACTACAGTGCTGATCCTGAAAAACCTATGTAGGCTACTTGCATGTAACTACCCTGACATATGTTCAAAAGTGGTAATGATCAATCAGGTCATGCTTCATAATCAACCATTTAGTGACCTCTGCTCTTATAGCTATATACAACAATGAGCTTTGTGATCTGAACGTCATTAAAATAAGTGGAATAACCCAGTGACTAGTACATACTCAGTCAAACCCTTAAAGGAAATTGCAATCTACTATAGTTGATCTGCTTCAGAGCAGATCAGGAGACTAAAGACAAGTTAAAGACTTTCCTAAAACAGGGTTCTCTTTTCTTCAACTTACAGTAATCTAAAACATATAGAGCTGACCAAACAAAGACCTGAGCCCCATCAGACCTCCAAGAAGTTTTCTAGCAGAGAGACTCATCCAGATACCCAGCTACCTGGCATCTAACCAAAGATTATGGAATTTGTTAACCAAGCAGGTTACTAGGGAGAGTAGGTGTCTATTTTATGCTAGTGTGGTATATAACTGATAAATTATTTTATTCTATAAAAATTATATATCACTTTAATGTTATAAAAATGAAAATAGAATAATTAATTTGAAAGTAGTTCTAGAATGTATGGGCAGAAACATTATGCAAACCCCAATAACTGTTATCATTAGTATCTGAAAACTATGAAATCAGAAAACTAGTGTGATCAATATTACTATTATAATAAAATAAGTTTTATTATTATTCATTCCTCCAAGAGTAAAAAATTACATTTTTAAAAATTTACTTTGGGCTTTCTCCCTGTGCTAAATAACCCAAATTAATATTCATAATTTGTTTTAAAACTATTGAAAATAAAAAAAATAGAATTACCTTTGATGTCTTCCATGGTCCTTAAGAACTTTTAACCTCTCAATATCCATCCATAGCCACCAATATCTCTCTCCCAATGTACCTTTTATAAATTTCTTAAATCTTTCAAACTCCTTTCTATTGCCAATGTCATAAGTCCTATGAGAAATACACCAGTCGGCCCTGCTCTCTGGTCCAGCGCTCTCATTCTTTGAACTTAAACTTGTTTGTTCTATCTCTTCTGACCTCTCCTTTGTAGTTTGAACTAATTCACTTAAAAAATTCTTGCCACGAATAGACTCAAAACAATCATCAAACGACACTTTTGTTATATTGTTGAAGTTTATATAGTCTGGGGTTTCTCCAACTGGCTTTCCAACAATTTGCTGAATTGCTCCTCTCAAAATAAAGTATACATAGGAGCTTAAAAATTCTTCACATGTTGAGAAATGCATTGTCAGGCTTTCACCAACATCCTGTTTCTTTTCAAGGTATACTCTCAGAAGAGCTTGAGAAGGAGTGTCTTGTAGAGATACAGACACCTCGTCTTCTTCTTCTTCTCCTTCTTCTTCTTCAAATTCAGAAATCAGTTTGGTGGTTTTAAATGGGTCCTTTTTTGTCCTAGGGTGAACTCCATCATCAAAGATAAAATTCTCTGTATTAAGTCATAAAAGGCTATTAGATTAGATATGAATACAAACCTTTCTTATTATTAAATAGATGCTATAGAGCCAGAACATCAAACGGGTTTATCATAGATAGTGACTGCATGGACCAGTGTCTTAAGAAGGATTCTGGACCAGTCACGGTGGCTCATGCCTGTCATCCCAGTACTTTGAGAGGCCGAGGTGGGCAGATCACTTGAGGTCAGGAGTTCCAGACCAACCTGGCCAACATGGTGAAACCTCGTCTCCACTAAAAATACAAAAATTAGCCAGGCATGGTGGCACAGTAATCCCAGCTACTCAGGAGGCTGAGGCACAAGAATCGCTTGAACCCAGGAGATAGAGATTGCAGTGAGCTGGGAGCACACCACTGCACTCCAGCCTGGGCGATAGAGAAAGACTCTGTCTCAAAAAAAAAAAAAAAAAAAAAAAAAAAAAAAAAAAAAAAAAAAAAAAAAAAAAAAAAAAAAAAAAAAAAAAAAAAAAAAAAAAAAAGAGAAAGAAAAAGAAAAAAAAAGAAAGAACAAAAAAGAAACAAAAACGAAAATAAAGAAGGATCCTGAGGCTACGTTTGGAACCAGTAGAAAAAAAATGCCAGTGGGAATTAACCTTGTCTTCCCTGGATTTGGAAGAAAAGAATGGTGGCAGATGGACTAAATATCTGACATCCCTAACACACAGAAGATATTCGAAAATACATTATGTACTTTTAAAATGTAATATTCCAGACTGATATATAAATGTCAATATATAAGTGCCAAATCTATTAAGGAATTAGAATATGTATACTAAATGATTATATGTGCTTTGATACTTCATGCTGTATGATAAAAGAAAATTCACTACCATAGATTGAGACCATATATGAACAGACCAGAACTGGAGACAATAATAGCAAGTTTTAAAATTCACCATTTCATTAAAAGATTCAATTACTGGCCGGGCGCGGTGGCTCAAGCCTGTAATCCCAGCACTTTGGGAGGCCGAGGTGGGCGGATCACAAGGTCAGGAGATCGAGACCATCCTGGCTAACACGGTGAAACCCCGTCTTTACTAAAAAATACAAAAAATTAGCCGGGCGAGGTGGCGGGCGCCTGTAGTCCCAGCTACTCGGGAGGCTGAGGCAGGAGAATGGCGTGAACCCGGGAGGCGGAGCTTGCAGTGACCTGAGATCTGGCCACTGCACTCCAGCCTGGGCGACAGAGTGAGACTCCGTCTAAAAAAAAAAAGAAAAAAAAAAGAAAAAAAAGATTCAATTACTATCAAACTTACAGTTTATCATTAAAGTTACAAAATGGCACGAGATACAAAATGGCACGAGATACTCACGAAGGTTTACAAAAGGATTATTTGTATGCTTTTTCTAAAGATATAGTATTTAGCTCCTATTTTCTCTTTCAAAAATCAGTGACATGTCTGATGTTAGTGCTTTATTTCACATAGTAAATCTACCCCTTGAATTGCCACAGATCAGCTAACTGTTGTCATCCATGCCCCATTCTCAATGACCATTTTCTCAGTTACCACAGTTCAAATCTCAATGAACTGGAAACATTTCATTACAATTTCTGTTGCTAATAAATTCCCCAATATTGAGAGATTAGACTTTGTGAGAGGATGCTGGACGTACACTCAATCCCATGGAACTGAAGGGAGGATGTCACAGAGAGCGAAGCAGGCATTCCAGCTCACCATCTCCTGCCATCCTTCTCTTCCTGTATACTATTTTTATCTCTAATTATCTACTTCAATATTTTAGGAAAACAACAAGAAGCCTATGAATCCAACTATTTTCAATTGGGGAGATTATTTTCTTCTTTACCTAGACTCAGGTTCAATTCTAGGGAATCCAGATTTAACTTCCCCAGAGTCTGCGTATATTTCTTAAAGAGATTAGTTAGGAACTGTAAGTGAATTCCTGAGTTCTTCTCCTGAGTCATCACACCTAAGTTTTTTTCTCTAATAACTCCCATTTCTGGAAGATTCCTTTTATTTTTATGAAAAGTCAGTATAGCCACAAAGCTCCCCACAGTAGAAATTTATCTGCTTTTAAGGTGAAAATAATCTGAACTTAAAACAGAAGGGAAACTCAATTCCCATCAATAACTATTTTTTTTTTTAGGAAGAGAAAAATGTTGTATCCACTTTATTGCAAAGACTTAACAAGAATTTGTAAACTATGATAAGAAATAATGACACTAATTGACTGCATATTAGGTACCAGGCATTTTCTATACATTTAGTATATATCATTATTCTAATCTTACAGATGAGAAAAGGTAAGGCTCCAAAAAGTGGAAAAACTCATCAAACATCACACAGCGAATAAATATCAGAGTTGCATTCTAAACCCATCTCCTTTTCACTATACAAAGTTGTCTCTCAAAAAACACAGGAAGTGGAGTGAAGCAAAGGGTATGTGGATAATTTTTTCTCCCCAACCACTAAGTACTGCACTGTAAAATTAGAACAAACAAACAAAACTTAAAGAGAAGTTCTAAAGTCATTCTTGTCCTTTTCTGCTTACCAGAAACAGATGAAATAGCTGGTGATTTAAGTTTGTTGTAGGGTACACAACAGGGTAACGAAAAGGTTGATACTGTTTGCTGACTTTGTTTTGCTAATGCAAACCAATCTTTTGTTTGAGCATAGGAAGCCTAGGAAGAAGGGAGCATATTAGTTTAACATATGATTAGCAGTATTGCTCTGATCACAAACCTGGAAAAATCATTATAATAATATTCAACTTGCACAGTACAATATGTAAAGTGAAAATTATCTCATGAAGGAAAATAAAATTATACTCAAAAAATTCATTAGCTAAGAGGAATCGGAAGGAAATTTCAATCCAGATTTTTTTTTTTGTATTTGATAACCAAAGGAAAATATGTGTCCAATACTTATAAATTCTCCACTCTCACTCTCAGGCTATTGTTGACCAAAGGCATGAAACCCTACTTCCTGGATTCACTATAAATTCATGCTATCTGACTTCAACTTGGCAGTCATCAGACCCATCAATCCTTTTGCTAGCTGCTCCCCTTTACAACCTTCCCAATTACTTCAGGTCCCCTATTCTGTCTCACCTGGCTCAGTGTTTTTAGCAACTGCTCCCCCAGTATGACAGAGACACTATTCTTAGTGCCACTGGAACCTCTCCAAACTCAGCTGCCCCTTTGCATTAGACTCAGTTTTCACAGGTTTGCTTAGATTGAATGCTTTTTGCACACTGATTCCTAACTCTATCTGTCCCTAACTGCAGCATTCCATTTTTCCTCTCCTTTGTGTACCCCTGAACTAGCCAATTCAATTCTGAAGTTGATCCTTAGCTTCTAGAACCCCAGCCCTAAGAAGCTCCTATCCTAGCCTTCCTGGGAAGATTCCTCTGCCTGCCTCTCTCTGTAATGTCTTATTTTATTTTTACTAGAGAATCCAAGTTATTCAATCAGAACAGAGAAGGGAGTGTTCAGCATTCCTCTCATTTCTCATTTATCCAACTGAATCAGCTGGTTGGTCAGCACTTAGCCTAAGAAACACTTGGAGAATAGGTACCACAAATGGAAGAAAAATTACTCCCTATCTATTATGCAGAATTAACATGGCAAGTCAAGCCACATAAGAAGACCAAAGCAAGACAGAGAAATAAGAGGTGGCAGCTATGCAGTCACCATCCCTCTTAGAGGTGAGGTTTCCCAGGTGCTAAAAGCTTTCAAAGACTAACTCACTTTTGTTCCCTTTTCCCTTTAAAATCAAGTTATTTATTAGTAATTATATGTTCATCTAACATATAATTATATGTTTACCTAACATATAATTATCGAGTGACTACTTTATCCTAAGCAATAGCCTAAGCAGGAGGCCAAAATAATTAAGAAACGTTCAAGGAATTGAGAGAGACCAACATACAAGGTCCTTGCTATTTCAACTGCAACAAAAGAATGAGGGAGTAGAACACAGGAGAGAAAGAAGTCATCAGTCAGACTTTAACATCTTTAACATAATTATTCCACTTTATATATTTTTTGGGGGGGGAGGTGGAGACAGAGTCTCATTCTGTCACCCAGGCTGGAGTTCAATGGTGTAATCTCAGCTCACTGCAACCTCTGCCTCCCAGGTTCAAACAATTCTCCCATCTCAGCCTCCCGAGTAGCTGGGATTACAGGCACCCACCACCATGCCTGGCTAATTTTTGTATTTTTAGTAGAGATGAGGTTTCACCATGTTGGTCAGGCTGGTCTGGAACTCCTGACCTCATGATCCGCTCACCTCAGCCTCCCAAAGTGTTGGGATTACAGGCGTGAGCCACCGCACCTGGCCTATACTTTTAAGAGATGGGTCAGTTGTTTTTTAGATGGTATAACTTAAGGCTCAAAGAAATATTACCAATTATCATGAAGATTAATCCCTATGTATAGTCATGACATAAATAATGTAAACATCCAAGAACTCTGAATCTGCAAAATTCAAAGGCGATTGAAAAATGGTAATATATAGTTAAAGTGGCTGTGTGGTGGCTCATGTCTATAATCCTAGCACTTTGGAAGGCTGAGGTTGGAGGATTGCTTGAACCCAGGAGTTCAAGACCAATCTGGGCAACATAGACCCTGTCTCTACAAATATTTTTTTAAAAATTAGCCAGAAATGGTGATGTACTCTTGTAGTCCAACCTGGGAGGCTGAGGTGGGAGAATTGCTTGAGCCAGGGAGGTTGAAGCTGCAATGAGCCATGATTGCATCTTTCCACTCCAGCCTGGGCAACACAGTGAGACCCTGTCTCAAAAAAAATTGTATATATATATATATATATATAGTGTTAAAGTTTACTTAAGTGAATACAAATGAGTTTTTTCATCTCAGAAAATAGCAAAAGTAAACTAGTTTGGATTTTAACTCCCTTATATTTAATTAAATTCACATATAGCAAATCAGAACTTATTCCCCTAGATTGATTCTTCCCTTTACATGTTTATTGACCTTGAGTACATATTTTTTAGGACATTTCCAACATTTCTATAGTATATAAATTAAGGGAAAAAATATGGCCAGGCATAGTGGCTCACGCCTGTAATACCAACTCTTTGGTAGGCTGAGGTGGATGAATTGCTGGAGCTTAGCAGTTCAAGACCAGCCTCGGCAACATGGCAAAACCCTGTCTCTACAAAAAATACACAAAAATTAGCAGGGCGTGGTGGCATATGCCTGTAGTCCCAGCTACTTGTGGGTGCTGAGGCAGAAGGATCCCTTGAACCTTGGGAAGTCAAGGCTGCAGTGAGCTGAGATTGTACCACTGCACTCCAGCATGGGTGACAAAGTGAGACTCTGTCTCAAAAAAAAAAAAAAGGAAAGAAAGAAAAAAATACTTAAAATCAGTATAAGAGAGAAGAAAAATGTGCCTTAAATACACCACTGGCATTATTCAGTGGAAATAATGGAACTGGCATAACTGTAAATGTTTTTGACAAATACTGCTGATAGAAATGCTGAACTACAAAATTAATAGGAGATACACAAGAAAAAAAAGTTCAAGTAAATTTAGCCTATCTATTCCAACACAGAAGGCAAAGAGGCTTCCTCTTGTATGATAATTTTGATCAATTGAAAGTGCCTTATTTGCAAGTAAGCCTTAAGGTTTCGGAAAAAAAAAAAAAAAAAAAAAAAAAAGGAAGTGCCTACCCAGAATACTGTGTTGTAAAGAATCTGGAGCCAAATCCTAGCTCAACAGAAAAATTTCCACAATTGATTAACAAAGTCTGTCATAGGGAGTAGCAGCACAAGGGCTACATATTTGCCATTCCTAATTTTGTATAGAATTGTGTATTAGAATTATAGTTCCAGATATAAGATCTAATAATTAGAGGCCAAAGACCAAACAACAGTTCTTACTACATTATGACTCTCCAAAAGGATACTTGATTCTAGGTTAAATCTCTTCAAATGCTCTCATACACCCTCACATTTCTCTAATCATGGATGACAAATTTATTTGATAACAACCTTACAATAACACATTTTACTACTAAGGAATAACCTAGAGAAAAGGAAGGAAAAGACTCAATTTATCTTTTTGTACAAAAGTAATAGAATTCAAATCATAGCAATTTTGGAATGAACAATGAAACCATGGATATAATTCAAGTTACTCTTGCTTCCCAAGTGACACTGCATGTTCTTCAACCTTGCCTTTGTCTCTTCAGACACATGAGGATAATATTTCTAACTACATTTCAAATTAAAGAGAGCAGAGCAAATTAGTTAGCATAAATCTATAAGAATTATTGCTAAATCTGCTTTACATGTATTTGAAATCATTTTTTCTGTTCAGGTAATACAAATGCCTTAAAATGAGAAGTTACAGCCAGATGTGGTAGCTTACGCCTGTAATCCCAGCACTTGGGGAGGTAGAGGTGAGTGGATTCCTTGAGTCCAAGAGTTCAAGACCAGCCTGAGCTACATGGTAAAACCCCATCTCTACAAAAAATGCAAAAAAAAAGTTAGCTGGTTGTGGTGGTGCATGCCTGTAGTCCCAGCTACTCAGGAGGCTGAGATGGGAGGATCACCTGAGCCTGGGAGGTGGAGGCTGCAGTGAGCCATGATCATGCCACTGCACTCCAGCCTGAGTGACAGAGTGCGATCCTGTCTCAAAAAAATATATGTATAAAATAAAAAATAAATCAGAAGTTTTAATGAAGCGCTAAGTCATGAAAAAATACTCATACTTTTACCTCACCAAGTGATACATAGAACTTTTTCATAATTACAAGATTATCTTCTTCAGTGGCAGGAGGTGGTAGACTGGGTGGTTTTTTCACGATCCAGGGAGAAAAATTTGATCGTACTGTGAAATTCATGCCGGACTTGCTCCATCTTACTTGTGAGACCAATTTGGCTAACCTGCATTTTAGGAATCATACAAATTTAAAACAAGTTTCAAATATAGCAGAATTCAGGGAAAAACCTAAAATTTTATTTTATGTATTCAAGCCAATCTCCTCTCCTCACTTAATGATGATTTTCTTTGGCTCTGCTAAAATTAATAGCTTATTCATAAAACCACTAATTAGTTAAGAATTATTCATTTTAACTGATTTTGATTTAAAAATGTTTGTTCAGAGGTCAAATTTTAGGTTCTTACATGTTAAAAGTCAGGGAACATAAAGGAAAACTTGGTTCTGGACTATGGCGTTCTATGTTTTTCGTGTCACACTAGTTTTCATTGTTAAACATCCTGCACCTAAATACCATTATCACCAATAGATAATTTTTAAAATATGACTGGTTGGAGAGGCTCACGCCTGTAATCCCAGGTTTTAGGAGGCCAAGGCAGGAGGCTCTCTTGAAGCCAGGAGTTCAAGACCAGCCTGGGCAATACAGCAAGACCCTGACTCTACAAAGAATTTAAAAGATTTGCCACACATGATGGCACACAGCTGTAGTCCTAGCTAATTGGGAGGCTAATACATATGTATTTAAAAATACATATATTGATGGGACTATAGTACCTGTATTCAAAGTAGCAATCACTTTCCAGAAATGCTGGAAGTCTTTCTTTTTTGATCCACTTAATACCTTCTTCACGACTGAGACACTATGAGAAGAAAAGAAAAGAAAAGGAAAAGAAGGTCAAAGAAAATCACTTTTAGGAGATGATTAACGCTTAATCATGAGAGCAATAATGACCTCCAGCTGTCAGCAGGAGCTCTACCCCTAGGTCTTCTATTTCCACTAGAGAGATCAATAAACCTGAGCCACGAATGTGACGCACTTCTTGCCTCTGGTACGTTTTTAATTCTCTTAACAATTCTATATCAAATATATAATGCCTCAATTTTTACAGATTAACAAATCGAATCCAGAGAAGTAAAGTAACTTGTTGAAGGAGGGAGAATGAGGAAAAAAAAAAGCCAATGAATCTCAGTATTTTCAGTCATAAAATGGGTTAAAAATAATCACAAACAGAAAAAGAACCACCAAGAAAACTTGGTAAGGCCACCAAGGTCACTGCAGGCCCCTTGTTCATCAAGTTTAAAAAAATGTTTTAACTGTTTAACATCTCCAGGCACTCTCTTACAGATAAAAAAAGTTAATAATGATAGTAGAGTGTTACAAATGCCACAGTGTAGGCTTCTGTGGGAGACCACAGAGACATTTAACTCAGGAGAGGTTTCCCATAGAACTCGCACTTCACTCTTTGACCCGAAGCAAGGCTAGCTAGGTTGAGCAGGGAAGCAAAAGAGGAGACAAACCACAAGTGTGGCAGTATTAGGTCACAGGATGAGATCTTTTAAGGGATGGAGAGAGAAAGGTTGGAGAAGTAGGCAGGGTCATGACTGCAAATAGCGTTTTAAATAACATTAAGGAGTATAGATTTTATCTTGAGGTTGTGAGAGCAATACAGAATTACTGAAGGGTTACTGTTGTTCATCCTAAAATACTTACTGTTGATTCTACTTTTTCTTGTATTCACTTTTTCCAGAATTCTAAATAATATCAGTACCTTAGACACAAAGCATGTTACTAATAAATAAAACAATCTCAGTGAGGTAAATGTGTTTGCATTTATGTGGCTTCCATGGACAATCTAAGGTGATAGTTTTGCTATGATATTGCATAAGAGTTAACACATAGACCATTACTAACTCTAGTGAGGAAACTGAATGTCCCTATAGTAGTGTTGCTGACATCTAATGTGCTGATGCTCATGAGGGTGATGTGTGCTCATCATTGCTGATACGTGCAGAAGTCTTTAGGCATTCAGGATTGGAACATCAAATAGTTTTCTTCTATTCAGCAAAAAAACCACATTCATTTGCCTTCACCAAACACTATCTTCTGCATAATGAAAGAATAGAAGAAAACCATGCACCTAATCAGCAGTACCTTGTTGACAGTCTCACTGCTTATCAGTGAGATCTGAAGGACATTTGGATCTTAGAAAGACTCTGCATAGGCTACACACTGACAACCATGCAGGACTTCTGAACTCCCATTAGCGCTACATTCAATGTATCACAGAAAGATACCAAACTACATATAAAGATCCACATGAACCCTTAAAGAATTCTATAAGGTTGTCAAAGTAGTCAGTTCATTCAAAACCAATTTGCTGAATATTCAGCTAGTAAACAGTTTACCTATAATCCATCCTCTTTTGAGTGTTTTTGTACCTATTTGACCTAAAATAAAATGAATAAAAAAGTTTTAAAAGAATAAAATCAAAATTGAAGAAAAGTCTTTAGCCAAGCTGAAAACAAAACTCTTCGTGGTTTTAAAAAGTAACTAAATATAAAGACAAAAAACATACAAGACAATCCTGATCAACCATAAAATAACTTAACAAATACTTATAAGAAACACAAAAAGAATCTAAGGTTAAATTATTTAAACCTTAAAAAAATTTCTGTAAGTTGGTTAAGAAACAGAAAGGGATGACCAGAATGTTAAAGGAAGATGACTTTAGGTAAATCAATACAGAACTATTTCCAAATAGCCATACGCAAGCTGTTTAAAGTGCCTACAGAATTGGATTAATAAAAAATTATATTTAGATGTACAAGGCAAACAAATAAAGCATGGCTATCAGCCAGTAGATCTTATTGGTTAGATTTATTGAGGTATAAATTACATACAGTGAAATCCACCCTTTTTAATACAGTTCTGCAAGTTTTGACAAATGCATATAATCATGTAACCAGGACTACAATCAAGACACAGAAAAGTTCCAACACTCTCCAAATTTCCTCATGCCACTTTGTAGTCAGCAACTCCCTCCAACCCTAGGCTCTGACAACCACTGATCTGTTCCACAGTTTTGCCTTTTCCAGAATGTCATATAAATGGAATCAATATAGTATGTACTTTCGATTCTAGTGTCTTTCATTCAGCATAAAGCATTTAAGATGTATCTATGTTCTTTCATGTATAAATCATTCTTTTTTGTTGCTAAGTAATATTCCACTGTATGTACATACTACAGTTTCTTTATCCATTCACCAGTTAAAGTAATCTGGAAAACTTCCAGCTTTTGTGATCATGAATAAAGCTAACTGTAGACATTTACATGCAGGTTTTTCTGTGAGTATAACTTTTCATTTCTTTTGGGTAATACTCAGGGGTAGGATAGATAGGCAGTGATATGGTATGGATATTTGCCTCCTCCAAATCTCGTACTGAATGTGATCCCCAATGCTGGAGGTAGGGCCTCATGGGAGAGATGTCGTGGTCATGGGAGCGAATCCCTCATGAATGTCTTGGTGTCCTCCCCATGGTAATAAGTGAGTTCTCACTTTGTTAGTTCACATGAGACGTGGTTGTTTAAAGAGACTGATGCCTCCTCAATCCCTCCCTTGCTACCTCTCTTGCCATGTGATATGGAACTCTTTGTCTTCCACCATGAGTGGGAGCTTCCTGAGGCCCTCACCAGAAGCAGATGCTAGTGCCATGCTTCTTATACAGTCTGCAGAACCATGAGCCAAATAAACCTCTTTCTTTATAAATTGCCCAATTTTGAATATTCCTTTATAGCAACACAAATGGACTATAGGTGGTATGGTATATGTTTAACTTGGAAAGACGTGCCAAAATGTTTTCCAAAATGGAATTCTCACCAATGAGAATGGACTTTTGAGTTGCTTCCACTTTTTGGCTATTATGAATGATGCTGCTATGAACATTTGTATATAAGTTTTTGTGTGAACATATGTATTCAATACTCTTGAGTATATACCTAGAAGTGGCATTTCTGGGTAATTTGATAACTCTTGGGCTAAGCTCTAAAGAACTGCCTAATATTTTCCAAAGTAGCTGTACCTTCTTACAATTGCACCAGCAGTGTATGAAGGTTCTAATCACTTCAAATCCTCACAAACATTTGTTATTATTTGCCTTTTTTAAAATCATAGTCATACTGTTGGGTGTGAAGTAGTGTCCCATTGTGATTTTGATTCCATTTCCCTTATGACTAATGATGTTGAAAATCTTTTCATGTGCTTATTGTTTATCTTATTTGGAGAAATGTCTATTCTAAACCTTTTGCACATTTTAAATTGGGTTATTTGTCTTTTATTTTGAGTTCTAAGAGTTATTTTATAGTTTAGATACACATCTTTATAAAATATATGATTTGCAAATATTTGCTCTCATTCTGTGGGTTGTCTTTTTACTTTCTTGGTAGTGTCCTTTAGAGCATGAAAGTTTTGATTTATCTTTTTTTCCTTGTGCATTTGATGTTATATCTAACAAAACCAATGCATAATCCAAGGTTATAAAGATTTACACCTGTATTATCTTCTTAAATCGAATTATCTTTTTTGCATTGTTGGATTTAATTTGCTTATTTTTTGAGGATTTTTGTGGTCTGTGTTCATGAGTGATGTTAAGTTGTAAGTTTTTCTTTTCCTTCAAATTCCTTCATTTAGTTTTGGCATCAGTGTAATGCTCATCTCACAAAATGAATTAAAATTGATTTCTTTTGTTTTTTGTATAAGTTTTAAAATTTAAGGTTACTTCACTTCTAAGTGTTTGATAGAATTAAACAGTGAAGTCATCTGGGCCTGGAGTTGTCTTTGTGGAAAGACTTTAAACTGTGAATCCAACTTCTGTAATAGATGTAGGACTACTCAGATTATCTATATCCCCTTCAGTGACCATCGATAATTTGTGTCTTTTAAGAAATATGTGGGCCAGGTGCAGTGGTTCATGCCTGTAATCCCAGCACTTTGGGAGGCCGAGGTAGGTGGATCACTTGAGGCCAGGAGTTCAAGAGCAGCCTGGCCAACATGGCGAAACCCCATCTCTACTAAAAATAGAAAAATTATCTGTGCATATTGGCATATGCCTATAATCCCAGCTACCTGGAAGGCTGAGGCAGGACAATCGCTTGAACCTGGGAGGCAGAGATTGCCATGAGCTGAGATCATCCCACTGCACTCTAGCCTGGGCATCAGAATGAGACCCTGTCTCAAAGAAAAAAAAAAAAAAAAAAAAGCCTATTTCATTTAAATGTCATGAGCTTATAGACATAAAATTGTTTGCAAATTCTCTCTTTTTTTTTTTAACTGTCTGTAAAATTTGTAATGACATCCCCTCTTTCATTTCTGATATTGGGCATGTATATCTTCTCTCTCTTTTGCTTCAGCATTCTGGCTAAAAGTTTACCAATTTCGTTGATTTTTTCAAAAAACAAGGCTTTATTTTCATTGATTTTTCTCTCTTGTTTTTCTGTTTTCAATTTCATTGATTCTGTTCTTTATTTCTTTACTTTTGGTTTAATTTTAACTTAATTTTTCTAGTTTCTCATAGTGAAAAGTAGATCGTAGATTTATTTAGTCTTCTCTATTACAAGCACTTAATGGTACAAATTTCCCTGTAAAGACTAATTTAGTTGCATCCCACAAATTTTGATATGTTATGCTTTAGTTTTTATTCAATTCAACATAATTTTTAATTCCCCTTGGGACTTAGTCTTTGACCTATTAATTATTTAGGAGTATGTTATGCAATTAAGTATTTAAGGATTTTGTTACCGATTTATAGTTTAATTCTGAAGTGGTCTGAGAACACAGTTGGCAAGATTTCAAATCTTTTAAGTTTGCTGAAATTTATTTTATGGCCCAAAATATGGTCTATTTTGGTAAATATTCCCAGTGCACTAGAGAAAAAAATGTTGTGGGATAAACATCCACTGTTGTGGGATAAAGTGCTCTGTAAAGATCAATTAGATTTACTTGGTTGTTAGTGTTTTTCAGAACTTCCATCTCCTTACTGATTTTCTATCTTTTCTATCAGTTACTGAGAGTAGTGCTTTAGTCTCCAACTATAACTATAAATTTATCTATTTCTTCTTTCAGTTCTATCAGCTCTTGCATCATGTATTCTGAACCTCTGTTGTTAGATGCATACATATTGTGAGTTGTTAAGCTTTCTTGGTGAATTGACCCTCCCCTCCTTTATCATTATGTAATGTTCCTCTTTATCCATGGTAAGATTCCTTGTTCTGAGGGCTGCTTTGCCAGATATCAATATAGTCACTCCAGCTTTCCTTTAATTCATAATTGTATGGTATACCTTTTACTATCCTTTTCACTTCTAAACTATTTATGTCTTATTTTTAAGGTTAGTTTCTTGTAGACAGCAAATAATCACAATTTTTAAAAAAATCATCCCTGACTCTGGCTTTTACTTGGGGTGCTTAGGCCATTAAATTTCATGTAATTATTGGTGTATATTATTATTATCATTATTTTTAGAGATGAGGCCTCACTCTGTCACCCAGGCTGGAGTGCAGTGGCACCATCATAGCTTACTGCAGCCTCAAACTCCTGGGCTCAAGTGATCCTCCTGCCTCAGCCTCCCAAGGCTCTGGAATCAAAGGAATGACACATCATGACAACTCAATATGATTAATTATATTATTAATCATATATATTAATTATATTATTAAGGTGATATTAATTATTGATGTGGTTTAAAATCACTACTACCATTTTCCTAGTTGTTTTATTCTTTATGTGTCCCCTATATCCTTTGCTTGTTTTTTCCTCATTTTCTGTCTGCTTTTCATTTAGTACTTTTCAATTCCTTTGATCTCCACTACTGTTTTATTTTTATTTATTTTTAGTATATTTTTGAGACAGGGTCTCACTCTGTTGTCTAGACTGGAATGCAGTGGTGTGATCACAGCTCACTGCAGCCTTAACCTCCCAAGCTCAGGTGATCCTCCTACCTCAGCCTCCCGGGTAGCTGGGACTACAGGTACATGCCACCATGCCTGGCTGATTTTTGTATTTTTTGTAGAGATAGGGTTTTGCCATGTTGCCCAGGCTGGTCTCTAATTGCTGAGCTCAGGCAATCCACCTGTGTTGGCTTCCCAAAGTGCTGGGATTATAGCTGTGAGCCATCGCAGCTAGCCTGTTTTCATTACTCATGCCTCTTTTTAAAAACTTCTAAATTGCTGCCCTAGTTTTATAATAGACATGCTTAATCAGTCTAGCTTCAAATATATCAAATAAGATCATCCAAATCTTTCTGAGAAACTTGTGTCAAAGCACATAACTCAAGAAGCTACTAAATAGCTTTTAACAATAAATAAATAGGTCATAAAGACCTCCATACAATGAAAAATTTCTATTCACTGAAGGAAGTGAATAAAACAATAAATATTGTCCCACCTAGTAAAAAATTTTTAAACTAACTTTTGATGACAGTTAAAGATAGAAATTATTTCCATTCAGTAACAGAAGAATTGAAGAACTTTCAGGCTAGAGTAAATCTATGTCTTAAATGTTAGACATACTTCAGCCTATTTATACTAGACATTTTGAATCACTGTGAAATAGTATTGTTAAACATTCATTATTATTTTCATTTCATCCATGCAAGAAACCTAAGTAGTAGGTAGTAAAGGCCTCATTTGACAGATGATGAAAATCAGACTCATCAAAGTGACTTGTACACAGAGTCAGTAAGCAGAGGAGCCAATATTAGAACGCAGGTTTTCTGACCTCATGCTAGGGAGACACAATCTAGAAGCTGAAAATGAAATTTCAGGCCAGGGAGGTCAGAGCCACACAGTGCAACTTGAGGGTCAGAAGTCTCAATTCCCAACTGCCTTGAGAGGATTGGTTCAAAACCCAAATGAAATACATTGCCTATATATCCACATTTTCCACCATGCATCAAAATTATAAAGGATACTTATATTTACAAGACTCAAAACTAATCTAATATTCAAATATTCAAGGTAAATTACATGAATCTTCTCAAATTGATAAGTGAACATCAACAAAACTGCTAAACTGGCCATTGGATTTGAAAAGTGCTTAACAAATACTATGTGTACGTACAACACAGGTTAATAAATGTAGCCACACTTCAAAAAGGGAAGCCTAAGGAAACTCATATTGATTTCACCAAATGCTTTATCTATCTAACAAGATAAAACAGTATACTTTCTTACCATAATATTGTAGTTGACATTAATGGTCTCATTTTCATCGGAGTCATTCATTTGAACAGGTTTAACCTCATTCTTTCCTTTCCTTACAACATCATAAATGGGATTTCGAGGTTGCTGGTTTTGTAGAATTTTTTTCAGTTGTTTTTCCAGAAGTTGTGGAGCATCATTAACTACTTCAAAAACTCCATAATCTGCATTAAATCTAATTGCCTCCGAAAAGGTCTGCAATATAAAGTTGTGGAAATTAAAACATTTTTTAAACCTGTAAACTCACGGTCTCTAAGAAGACTTGTGGTTTACATACATGCATGCATACCTCAGAGTTTTGTGTTTTTAATCATTCTCTCTTCCTTTTTAGGACCTAGGACATCCCTTGGGTAGAGGTCAGGGAACCCACTGAACTCTTCCTTGCCAATGCACTTATGCCACGAGTAACTGTCAGGGTATGCTATGGCAGAAATTCTCTTTGTATGAAAATCTTACCTCTGTGATTATTTGAAACTGGACAGAAATATATACCTGGCTTACAAAGCAATGTTATTCTCTTAGAAGGGGGTGGATCACTAGGGAAGAATGAGTAAAGGAAGAAATAATGCTCCCACTGTCTTTCATCCTTAGGAGCCATGAAGGCTAACAATCTCCCTTGTCCAAAAGGACAAATTTAAGTATATGCTCTTCAGTTAAGACTGTTTCAACACCATCCTTCGCACTGTGACAGAAAAGAGAGAAGAAAATAACATTTCTGAGGTTTTTATCAGTAATTCTAAATGCTGCCAACTTTTATTTAAAGCCAGTCAGTTGATATACAATAGTCAGGAGTCTTGAGTTTGAATGCCAGTTTGCCAATAAGTAGCTCTGTGACTCTAGGTAAATCACTGAACATCTTTGAGGCCTCCACTTCCGTAAGAAGTAAATGGTGAACTGGCCATGTCTTTTCCCATTTGTCCTCCGAATCTTGAATCAGGTCCCTTTTTCAGAATATTTGTTTATTTTAGGGTACCTTCAGTGAACTGACTATTCATGTAGATTAACTTATACATGCTTAGGCGAGTGGTAGAAGACATCAAACTCTTCCCCTTGGATCAGTAAGTGTTCTAAGTAGAACATTAATTCAAATTTTACTACGGGATTGCTAGATATATTATAGTCATAATTTAATAAGTGGCAGAATTTCATAGTAAAATTGGAACTAGAAGCATGTGTATATATATATTTAAATTTTAATGTCACATAATATCACATCTCTAAGGTCTGACTGTCTCCCCTTCTGAGGAATTAAAGTACATGGATGATACAGTTCAAGATGAATATCAGTCCACAGTCTCAAAAGCCTTAGGACTAAGAGTTCCTTCCAAAATGATAAGTATTGCTCAATGAGTAAGAAAGAATTAGCCATAAATTACATATAAAGTTTCTTCAATAGATATACTTCATTATTTGCCCACTGCATCTGTCTTTCAAACATGGGATTCAAACAGGCACCATTTACCTAAATGACATAAATAGTATCCCTAAACTATGCTATCAGTAAACTAAAGAGAAAAAAGAGTCTGCTGATATCACAGATCAGATTTATCTGGTTGGAGAAAGGAAATTAATTAAACTTGGTAGAGAATGACACCAAATATTAATGTGGGTAGGAGAAATTAAGCTGTGTAAAGTGAAAGACCATCTGGAAAACATTTCTTCTAGTTCTGAGTATACATGGAACAAGAGAACAAGCTTGACTTCTATTGTTTTCCTTTCTTTTTTTTTTTTTGCCTCCTACCCTCTGACCTGGTATAGCCAGAGGAACACAAAGCTGTGATAATCCAAAGCAAAGAATGTTAATTAGTTAGTTCAATGGATAAATAAAACATTTCCTACTAACAAGTAAAAAGTGCTCAAGTAAAAAAATTAGGAGGGACTGTTGATACCCCAAGACCCTAGTATCAATCTTACTTAGTCGTAAGTAAGGTATAGTTGGCAGTTAAGGTATAGTTGGCAGAAATAATGAAGATGATAAGGACTATTTACTGAATGTCTATCACATGCTAGGCATGTGATGGACATTTTATTTTTTTTCTTTCCAACTTTTATTTTAGGTTTAAGGGGTACATACGCAGGTTTGTTACATGGGTAAATTGCATGTTGCAGGGGTTTGGTGTACAGATAATTTTGTCACCCAGGTAATCAGCATAACACTCAATAGGTAGTTTTTCAATCTTCACCCTCCTTCCATTCTCCATCCTCAAGTAGGCCCCTACAATAGTAGGTCTATTGCTCCCTTCCTTGTGTCCATGTGTGCTCAATGTTTAGCTCTCACATATAAGTGAGAACATGTGGTATTTGGTTTTCCATTCCTGCATTAATTCCCTTAGGTTAAAGGTCATGATGGACACTCTAAAAGCACTCTCTTGAATACTTCCACATTCCTGACATAGCTCTTCACAAAAAACTGATGGTAGGGATGGCTAAGTGATGGTCCATGGACTCAGAGCTACAAAGTGCTAGACTATCAGGGTTATGGAAACAAGTCTCTCTGGTCCCAAAGACAGAACATTTCCTCTTCTTTAATACACATAAAGTTTCTTTATTACATATAAAGTTTATTCACATATGACAAAACTAGTGTGTACTGACCACTTCTCTACGCCAAGGACTCTGCTAAGTAATAATCCTATGAAGTTAGGGTAGCTTGGATTCAAACAAAGCGTTTTGATTCCAAAGCCTATACTCTTATCTACTCTGGTTCCACTAGTAAAGGTACAGAGGCATGAAGTAACATGGTGTATGTGGGTAACTCTACGCAGCCAGATTAGAACAAGAATAGCCGTAGTTGGAATAGTTTAAGGAACAGAGAAGAAAGACTTGAAGTAGATAACGTAGTATAACCAGATCATGAAAGGCTTTGCATGCCATTTTAAGAAGTATGGGCTTTATCTTAACCCTCTAGGAAACAGGGAGACATATGAACATCCTAAGTAGGAAAGTAACATAGTTACTTCTAATTTGTGTTTTAGAAAGGTTCTGCAGCTGTCTGGAGGATATAATGGTTGCTTTCCAGCTCATGAGCTGGTGTGGTGGGCTGCTCACATTCCACAAGCAGAACCATCACCACACTCTGGGGAGGCTGGCTGTTATCTCAGAGCTACTGCTATCACATCACAAACAGATTTTGTGTAAAAATTACTAACTCTCTGGATGGGACACTGGCCCCGTCACACGCAGGGGCTAGGGCAGGATTTAAAGCAGGTAGTTAACAATTACTTTTGGGTTTTTTTGAGACTGAGTCTCGCTTTGTCCTCAGGCTGCAGTGCAGTGGCGCTGTCTCAGCTCAGTGGCGCGATCTCGGCTCACTGCAACCTCTGCCTCCTAGGTTCAAGCGATTCTCTTGCCTCAACCTCCTGAGTAGCTGGGACTACAGGCACACACCACCATGCCCAGCTAATTTTTGTAGTTTTACTAGTGATGGGGTTTCACCATGTTGGCCCGGATGGTCTCAATCTCGGTCTTGACCTTGTGATCCACCCATCTTGGCCTCTCAAAGTGCTGGGATTATAGGCGTGAGCCACTGTGCCCAGCCAACAATTACTTTTATATTTAACATAAAATGCACAACTGCAGCTGAGAAAGGCTAAATGAACTCTTCGTGGCTTTACAGCAAGTCCCCTAATGAGCTTACAACAGAACTCCTGAGTTATGACTATGCAACTGCTTTAAACCTAGAACTGACCGCATAATTTCTCTTTTTTTTTTTTTAGACAGTCTTGCTCTGTCGCCAGGCTAGAGGAGTGCAGTGGCACTGAGAGGTGACAACATGCTAGCAGCCCTCACTCTCAGTGCCTCCTCGGCCTCTGTGTCCACTCTGGCAGCACTTGAGGAGCCCTTCAGCCTGCCAGGGCACCGTGGGAGCCCCTCTCTGGGCTGGTTGAGGATGGAGCTGCCTCCCTCTGCTTGCCGGGAGGTGTGGAGGGAGAGGCGTGAGCGGGAACCAGGGCTGTGCGAGGTGCTCAGGGGATCTGGCGGGTGCGGGCTCAGGGGCTCTGCACACGAGCGGCCAGCAGGTGCCACAGGCTCAGGGCAGTGAGGGGCTTAGCACCTAGACCAGCAGCTACGGAGCTTGCACAGGGTCCCCCAGCAGTGCCAGCCCCCCAGCACTGCACTCAAATTCTCCCGGGGCCCTAGTTGCCTCCCCACGGGGCACTAGCTGCCTCCCCCCGGGGCAGGGCTGGGGACCTGCAGCCCGCTATGTCTGAGCTCCCCCCTGCAGTGGGCTCCCGTGCAGCCTGAGCCTCCCCAGGGGTGCCACCCCTGCTCTGTGGCGCCCAGNCCTAGTTGCCTCCCCACGGGGCACTAGCTGCCTCCCCCCGGGGCAGGGCTGGGGACCTGCAGCCCGCTATGTCTGAGCTCCCCCCTGCAGTGGGCTCCCGTGCAGCCTGAGCCTCCCCCAGGGGTGCCACCCCCTGCTCTGT
The DNA here is from genome assembly GCF_001698545.2 of Rhinopithecus bieti. NCBI lineage: Eukaryota > Metazoa > Chordata > Mammalia > Primates > Cercopithecidae > Rhinopithecus > Rhinopithecus bieti. Next base: position 413,572 of record NW_016807704.1, read on the forward strand.
GGCGCCCAGTCCCATGACAGCCCAAGGGCTGAGGAGTGCAGGCGTGGCTGGGGACTGGTGGGCAGCTCTGCCTGCAGCCCCACCTGCAGGATCCACTGGGTGAAGCCAGCTGGGCTCCTGAACCGATGGAGACTTGGAGAACTTTTATATCTAGCTGCAGGAATGTATGTGCACCAATCAGCACTCTATGTCTAGCTCAGGGTTTGTAAATACACCAACTGGTACTCTGTATCTAGCTAACCTAGTGGAGACTTGGAGAACTGGCACTCTGTGACTCTGTGTCTAGCTCAAGGATTGTTATGTGCACCAATCAGCACTCTATATCTAGCTCAGGGTTTGTAAATACACCAATCAGCACTCTGTGTCTAGCTCGGGGTTTGTGAATACACCAATTGGTACTCTGTATCTAGCTAACCTAGTGGGGACTTGGAGAACTTTTTCATCTAGCACTCTATGTCTAGCTCAAGGATTGTAAATACACCAATCAACACTGTGTCTAGCTCAGGGTTTGTAAATACACCCAATCAGCACTCTGTGTCTAGCTCAGGGTTTCTGAATACACCAATTGGTACTCTGTATCTACCTAATCTAGTGGAGACTTGGAGGACTAGCACTCTGTGACTCTGTGTCTAGCTCAAGGATTGTAAATGCACCAATCAGCACTCTGTGTCTAGCTCAGGGTTTGTAAATACACCGATCAGTACTCTGTGTAGAGCTCAAGGTTTGTAAACACACCAATTGGTACTCTGTATCTAGCTAACTCTATCTAGCTAACTAGCACTCTATGACTCTGTCTAGCTCAAGGATTATAAACACACCAGTCAGCACTCTGTCAAAACGGACCAATTAGCTCTCTGTAAAATAGACCAATCAGCTCTCTGTAAAATGGACCAATCAGCAGGATGTGGGTGGGGTCAGATAAGGGAATAAAAGCAGGCTGCCTGAGCCAGCCAGCGGCAACCCGCTCCAGTCGCGTTCCACACCGTGGAAGCTTTGTTTTTTCGCTCTTTGCAACAAATTTTGCTGCTGCTCACTGTTCAGGTCCACGCTGCCTTTATGAGCTATAACACTTACCACAAAGGTCTGCAGCTTCACTCCTGAAGCCAGCGGGACCGTGAACCCACTAGGAAGAACGAACAACTCCAGACACGCTGCCTTTAAGAGCTGTAACACTCACTACGAAGGTCTGCAGCTTCACTCCTAACAGCGAGACCACAAACCCACCAGAAGGAAGAAGTTTCAGACACATCTGAATGTCTGAAAGAACAAACTCCGGACACACCATCTTTAAGAACTGTAACATTCATCGCAAGGGTCCGCAGCTTCATTCTTGAAGTCAGTGAGGCCAAGAACCCATCAACTCCAGACACAGCACGATCTCGGCTCACTGCAACCTCCGCCTCCCGAGTTCAAGTGATTCTCCTGCCTCAGCCTCCCAAGTAGCTGGGCACCACGACGCCCAACTAATTTTTCTATTTTTTAGTAGAGACAGGGGTTTCACTGTGTTGGCCAGGATGGTCTTGATCTCTTGACCTCATGATCCACCCACCTTGGCCTCCCAAAGTGCTGGGATTACAGATGTGAGCCGCCGCACCCAGCCACGTAATTTTAGTTAAGGCTTATTGTGGATGCTGTGGACTGGCTCACTCAGGATCCATTCCAACCTCCTGAAATGCAAAACCTGGAAAAGTAAAAACCTTATTTCTCAGACTCCCTACAGCTACAATTTCATGTGTGATTTAGGTTGTGCTACTCATATGCACTTACAAAATTACTTGAATTCTGAATGGAGTTAGTAGGGAAAAAGGCAGTGTATTCATTCTGAGGAAGAAAGTGTATGTAAGTACATGAAAGTGAGGAGAGGAACTGGTCAGAAAGAAGCACTTTATAGAAAGAGCACAGTAAAAACAACAAATGGAAAACTGGAATTATGTTTATAATAAAATGACATGCAATGTTTCTATTTATTATTAAAAAAGAAATGTGAATTTATATGTAAAATGTTTATTTTTAAACTTAAGAATTTCTTTCTGTGGAATTAACTATAATGGAACAGAGATCTTGCCAGGATAATCAAGTGTTTTTGCATTTGAAAAGCCATGCATTAGCTTAGATCTTGGAAGGTCCTTAAAAGCACTATGATTCTAAGATGATAAAAGTGGCAAACAACTGTTTCAAAGCTTCTCTCGGTAATTCATTTTACCAATAGCAAAATGTTTGAATTACCAAGTGCCAATTATTGCCCTAAACATACAGGATACAAAGATGAATAGAACATTATTTCTGCCCTTGAAGGAACAAGTACATGATCTTTCATTTTTGTCTATGATGAAGAGTCAACAAAATGCCGAAATAAATTAAAACTTGTGTAAATGCAAATGCCAAGGGGAAATATGTCTCCAGTGACAAGGATAGTAATACTAGAATATTATGTCTGGTCTGGTTATCATACTCTAAAAGAGATTTGGCTAAACTAGAAACTATCTAGTTTCTAGAAACTAAACTAGAAACTATCTAAACTATCTAGTTTAGTTTAAACTATCTAGAGAAAGATAAGCAGAATGATTAAAAATGGAAGAAATGCTGGGCAAATCACTTTGCCTTTCTGAGGCATATCAGTAAAAAGAAGTTGTAACTAGATAAACCCAAGGTGCTTTCCATGTTTGATACTTCATCGGACCATGATGGACGTTCCAGGGAAAAAGTCTATATCTTCTGCTCTTTAGTAAGATCACCTAGCTCCATTATTCCTTTGTTAGCTCATTCATTTATTCAATAAGTAATTATTATCATAATATCCTATTTAATATACTGAGTGAATCAATATAGGGCATCCTCCACGAAGCCCCAAATGAAATGGAAAAGACACAGATCCTGCCTCAGAACACACATAATCCAGGAGAGGAAGACAGATAAGTAAATATAAATGGCAATAAAGACCCATCCTATGAGGGGAAAGGATATGAAAGTCAGCACATAAGGTGAAATCATATTTAGTCAAGACAATCCCTTGAAATCTTGAAAACATCCATAAAGTTGTCTTCAACAATGTTCTCAAAAAGTTCATGAGTCATTTGTTCCTCTGGATTGAAATGGGTCACTGATTCTTCAGTTAGGGACTGGATGAAGGGATGGACTTGTGTTTAAAGCTCACGTTGTACACAAAATATGTATGTTTAACACTAGAATCACCCTTAGCATGATGATATAACAACATACTGTAAGGGGCAGGAAGGATGACACTCACTGATGGAATGGCAGTTTCTCATCTTCCATCTCTCACACTCTCCAGGGCACATACACATAGATTGGTACAAAAGAGAAAACCATTGTCACTCTTTAAATCACTCTTTATGTCACTCTTTAAACCTCACTCTTTCTGCAGAACATGAATAGTTCAATTCAAATAACAATGGATGTATATTGCAACTCCAGTTTAACACAGAACAAGCACAATAGAAGAATGTACAAAGTAATGTGATGGCACAGAAGGACTCATTAACTATTAATATATTCTGGAAATTAAGGAAGATGTATAGGGAAAGTGGGCTGCTAGAGTTGAATTTTGAAGAATGAACAGGCAACGTCAGGTATACAAGGGAGAAGAGGGGAATTCAGCAAAAGTAATAGCCAATGCATCAAGATAAAGGAGCATGACACCTACCATGTACCCACAAAATTAAAATAAAATAAGATACAAGAGCACAAAGTAATAGGTTACATTTGGTGAACTGCAAGCAGTGAGACATATTCAACTTTAATATTTTAAGGGAGAATAGCAGAAATAAGACTGGAGAGAAAGGGTGAGTTCGTTGAGGACCTACTATCATATGCTGTAACTCTTAACTTACACTGTTGAACCAATGGTTCTCATAGGGTGGTTCCTAGATCAGCAATATCACCATCACCTGATATCCTGTTAGAAATGCAAATTCCCTCTTAAGCAAATTAACACAGGAACCGAAAACCAAACACCACATGTTTTCACTTATAAGTGGGAGCTAAACATCAAATGTTCATGGACATAAATGGCAACAATAGACACTGGGGACGACTAGATGGGAGAGGGAAGGATGGAGATAAGGGCTGAAAAACTACTGGGTACTACGCTCAGTACCTAGGTGAAGGGATCATTCATATCTTAAGCCTCAGCATCATGCAATATACCCAGGTAACAAACTTGCACATGTACACCCCCAAATCTAAAATAAAAGTTGAAAAGAAAAAAGAAAGATAAGCAATTTATCGGTCCCCTCCTTATAACAAAATCTCTGGGGAAGGAGCTCAGCATTCTCAGTTTTAACAAGCCCTCTGATCATTCTAACGCATGCACATGTTTAAGAATCACTGCTTTACAACAAGGAGGAGCCACTGAAGAGTTTTTAGCTGAGGAGAGGCAGAATCCAGATGAAGACAAACTGCAAAGCCACATTCTGTTGGTTACTTCGTGCTGTCATGGGTATTCACATATGAGGTGGTGCCAGCCATTTGTGTTTGATACCCAGGAGAAAGAGCCCTGGTCTTTCATTAGTACCCAAATTCCTGTTGTTTGCTTAAAAAGAAGCTCTCTTAAACATCAAGTCCTTTGTTTTAACTATTTCTAAGCTTACCTATAAAACTCCTATAGTTTAGTAAGTAATAATACAAGACACATAGGGTGTGGGAGACAGAAATGAATGATGTAGAAAGTCTTTTCTCCAAAAAGCTAAGTTGGCTGATTTAGAGAATGCTCAACTTTGAATCATATGACAGGAAAAACCTTCAGTTTGAGCCTCAAACCCAATCCTCCACAAGCTGTTACAGACTGTTCTCATCCTTACTTTTCTTATTTCAAGGATATCATTTTCCAAATATTCCAAAATGAATTGACCTGAAGGTGGTGAAAGCTAACTTTGTAGTACTAGTCATCCATGTGTGAAAAATATTTTCACAGAAAAGCAAGTGCATGAAAATATTTTTACCAGAGTAAATTGCTGGTTCCACATTTCTTTGAAAAGGGGAGAGAAAAAAAACCTGTGAATAATTAGTGATTAAACTGCCAGCCTAGCACCAGTGAAACTTACTGGGTGCCAAATTATTTAGCTGAACAGTATTTAAATTAAAAACTAATGACTAGGTTAATTTAATACATGTTCATCTCTGTTCCAACTCTATCTTTACTAACTGAGCTCCAAAGCTATATTTTAAACATGCATCCCTAGTCAGTGAATGGAAAACATCTGACTACTTGAATGCAACAAGTCAGTTACCAATAACAACTTCTTTTAATCTAAGCTTTATTGTCACTTTAGATGTTAAACCATAAACTGTTTACTAGACACATTCACCAATGGGATGCAACGAATAATTTGCCACATAAAATGTATAGAAAATATCCTTAGTTAATAAATGAGTCAGGTAATTTGAGTGCTGTATTTTTTAGCTGCAAGTCTTATCAAAACACCCAGAGGTATAAACAGTGAACTAAGCAGTTTCCTAGAGCCTTATCAACACCTGTAAAAATCAATTTCTGAGTATTTAGATTTTGGCAAGAGAAGACCCAAACCATTCATCCCCCTTCATCCCATGCATTCCCCAAAATATACTCTCTCTCTCTCCCCACTGGTCCCCCACAACAGTTCATCTAGCATGTAACTCCTTCATTAAGCCGCAAGAAATTATAATTGTTTACAGATTTAAAAAAGTGTGGAGAATCAGTCCAAAAAAAGAAGTTATGGTAAAATTCCAACAGCACATAGCTAAGCATGGTCTGGCAAACATATGACATACCTATCCTTGTGAGGAGGGTATAGAACAGGCCACCCCTTCAGCTTCTGCAAACTATAAATGTCACAAACATTTGAAACCACCCACAGAGGACCAACCTAAATCTATGTGGGCTCATCTACTCAATCCCACAACAGTCACTAAGCATAAAACACACAAAACAAAGCCAAAAGGAAAAAAATGTTTTCACACTATAGCACAGAAGAAAACTTAATAAGCAAACACTTGTCCATAAAGAGTTGACAGCAAAAAACCTCCCAGACACCAAATGAAAACAATATCTGAATGTGAACTTGGCACAAGAACAAACAGAATGAAGTTATGAAAGCTAGGATTTGGAAAGTGCCATAATCATTTATAATAGCAGCAACTGTCCTGGATTCCCCTCATCAAAAAATAACATGGAGGCAGGCTACCAGCCACCAGTTTCTGGATCTTACAATGTGTCCCAAGGGTATAATGGTGTAATGGAAAGAAATAGTGTAGGGGCCAGAATGCCTGATTCTTAGGCCCATTTCTACCACAATCCGGTTATGGGACCATGGGCACATCATTACAAATACGGAAAAAGTCTCAGAAGTCATCTCAGAGATGACCTAAGGGCCCTATAATCTGTATCTACACTCTAGGGCTTAGGCTATTGTTTTGGTGGGGCTGAGGGTGGGGTGGGTGAGGAAAGGAGGCAGGAGAAAAGATTAGAAGGTTTACTTGTTTAAATTAAGGATCTCACATGGAAAATGTTGAAATAAAAACAGAATCATAATCAAGAAGCTTTGGGAGATACAGAAAAGACCTGTCCTTGCCCCCAGGAAATTTACAGTGTAGCTTCTGAGATAAAATAAACAGAGAAGAAGGAAATTTTCTCTGGTCAAGAAAGTCCAATCTCCCATCATAGATATATATGCATATACAGAGATACACGAGATACACACACACACACACACACACACACACACACACACAGAGATATTCTCATAAAATGATTTTCTAACCTCTACTTGAATACCTCCAAGTTTATTCCTTCACAAGTCAGCCTATTTAATTGTTAGAAAACAAATTCTAAAGTTCCTTCTTATGGTAAGTGAAAATCAAATCAATTTATCTCATAAATGCTGGCCCTGGTTCTGCACTCTAGTTTCACAGAATACATTTACCCTTCTTCCTCAATTAAATCGTAAAATGTTTGAAAAGGACTACTCCTTTTCACCCTTGCCACCCATTCCCAAGCCAGGTTAAACACCAAACTTCTTTCAACCCTTCATTTGACATGGTTTCCAGAGTGATCATTGGCTAAGTCTCCCTGAGTCTGGTTTGGCAGAGCAACTATTAACATATGGCACCAAAAATGGAACACAACAGTCTAAGTGCAGTCTGACAATTCAACCCTATTCAAAGAAACATTTTTTGAGTTCTGTGCTCCAGACTAATATTTTTCTTGATCTTGACTACACTTCTATTAATGACCCCTAAAACCACATTAACTTTGTTTGTTTTGGTCCATTTCATACTATCGGGATAAAAACAAGACCAGATTCTCTTACTCAAATCATTAGTTTACTCCTCTGCTGCCAGTTCTATAGACATCATAGCATGATGGAACAGTCAAAAGTTTTAAGCCATCTGAACCTGTGCGGACCATTATTTACTAGATGAGTGACCTAATACTGGAACTTGCAACTTTTCATCCAAGTCTCTGATAAAATCGTTTTAAAAGGCAAAGCCAATGACAGATTTGTTTGGCACATAAGATTATCCTCTAGATTGACCATCCACCAATCCCATTAAAGAGTGATTGCCTGTTATGCTACAGGAATGGAAGATGAGATAGTCTAATTAGTGAAGGAAAAGAAAAGCGAAGCACTAAACCTGTGCTAGGCACTTAATATACATTACCTCGCTTGATAATAATCTTGTAAGATAGTCATATTGTCTTCACAGAGAAAGAAATCGAGGAATTAAAGTAGCTTATTCACAGAGAAAGAAATCGAGGAATTAAGTAAGCTTAATTCACAGAGAAAGAAATCAGAGGAGATGAAGTAAGTCAGGTTTCTAAGATCACACCGGTAAGAGTGGAAAAGTGGAATCAAACACAATTCTCTCACTCCTAATTTAGGTCAACATCTACAATGGTGAGTTTGAGCATGGAAGAATAAGGTCAAGACAGGACTGGTTGGGCGTAGGGGGAGGCAGGAATATGAGTATGCCAGGATGGCACAAGTAATGTGAAGCGAGATACAAAGCGTAGAAAGATTAAGCTGAAGCCGAACATTACAAAGGGTCTTGATGTGATACTAGCAAATTATGATCAATCTGTTAGGTTATTAAAAATCAACTCCTGTCGATTATGGTTACTGAACCCAGTTCAAATATTTGAAAACTAAGTTTGTACAGATAATTATAAGGTCTTTGGGAGCAAGATCTATATGAGAGCATGTGTTTGAGGTTGTTATTTCTGATAGGGTTGTTAGGGAAGGCTTTCTAAACCAGACGGGATTTAAGTTAGGAGAAAGTATACAGGATATCTCAGAGAAGAGCATGGCCAGGGAGAAAGATCCTGAGTAATGTGGCCTGTATTCACGTTTTTTTGAGAAGCATAAGAAAGTCAGTCAGGTTGGAAAGTAGTAGGGAAAGTAAGGAGAAAATAAGATAAGAGATAGCAAGAGCCAGATCATATAGGATTCTGGGATTTTATTCTTATGTAATGAGAAGTCCCTAGACAGGGGTTTTGAACAGATCGGGAAGTACATGATTCAATTTATTTATTTTTTATTAATATTTATTGAATAGTGATAATACATTAATTTATGGTTCCCTAAAATACCAGTGTTAGAACCTGGTCCAAAAAAAGAAAAAGATTGTTTGGCATACTTCTCTCAGTAAACTCATACTGGCTGCTAATTCTTAGCTAAGTGTCATAAACCAAACATTATTAATCTGTTTCTGATTTTGGCCAGCACGTTGGTATGAGAAATACATCATTCCTTCTCCTCCCTGTCCCAGATTCTTTTTGAAAATCCCGTGACAATGATTTCTTTCTCTTGTCTTGTAATTGTGAAGAACCGAGTAATAATAGACAGTAGACTGTGTGATCCTGATGTAGATGCAAGGAAGGACTCAAAAAAAAAAAAAAAGGGAGGCAGAGGTAAGAAAAGAGGATTGAGAGAGATGGTAAACATTGAAAAAGGCAAGCCAGGTGAGTTGCTTTGGGGACACTACGGGGGTTCAAACTTCAGGGTGTCTGCTCAGGAGGATAAAAACATGACGTACATGGGAAATTTCAATAGAAATCACCAGCTGTCATGTCACCCTAAGGTCGTGAAAAGAGAAACAGAAAAATGGCAATGAGTATTGCTGAACTGCGTGTGCCAGGATTTATCCATTTTTGGTAATAAACTGTTAACTAATGGTATGTCATTTCGTATATTTACAAAGTAGATTTTTGAAAAAGAAAATTAAGGAGGAATTTCTTTTCCAAAACAAGTCAATGTAATCACGAAAATCCAAGACCCTGAATGCAAATGTTAAGAAACTGACATTAATCCTATATAGAGATTTTCCTATTTAAAATTTCAACAACAATGTACTTGTTTTGGAGAGAGAATGGAGATGCAGAGCCCACAGGAATGACTACTAATCTGAAAAGCAAAGTTCTGGCAATTTTGTGATGCTGTGGTTTTATATAATTACAACTGGATAACAAAAGTTAAAGAGTCAGACCAAAACAAGAACTCTTTGGAGTTATCCTGTGGTGTTGCTCAGGTTGTTCTTGGAAAGGGGAGCAGGGGCTTTGGTGTGTCAATCTACTTCCATAATGGGTACAGAGACCTAGCTATGCCCAACAGAGAGCGTACAAATTATTTTAGAAAAAAAAAATACAAAACAAACAGTGCCACACATGCATAGATACATACATATATTAAAACTAATCTAACAAGGAAAGTACTCAATAGTACTTTTTCCCTTCAAAGGGTATTCCAGTGTTTTAGGCTTTAAGAGACTTCACATTTATGGTACACCCCTTTAAAATTTACTTGTGATATTTTTTTTTTATGTTCAATTTTTTCTGGAAACAGTTTTTCATAACCCAATAGCAGGAACCTTTCTTGTATGTTTTTAACCAGCATCCTTATTAACTTTATTTCCATTACAGATAGGTCTTTTTATGACCCCCTCCATTTCCTTTTTCCTAATTCCTTCTGTGGTTTGAATGTGTCCCCAAAATTTTAACGTGTTGAAACTTAACTTCCCAATGCAACAGTGTTGGAAGGTGGAGCCTAAAAAAAAGTGATTAGGTCAGAGCTCTGCTCTCCTGAATGGATTATGTTATTATCTTGAGAGTGGGTTGGTTATCAAGAGAGTGTTAAAACTTGTTTAAAGTTTGTTATAAAAGTGAGTCAGTGCCCCTCTTTCTCCTCATTCTCTTTTAATCTCTGTTGCCTTCCCCACTGGATGGTGTGGGAGGAAGGCCCTCACCAGATGCAGCCTGATCTTGGACTTTTCAATTCCAGAACTGTCAGCCAAATAAATTTTCCACCCAATCTTGGTAATTATTTCTGTTATAGCAGCATAGACTATATGGACTAGGACATCCCTTAATACTCACAAATATATGTTACTGCTGTCTATGATGAAACTATTAATTGGCATCAATCTATGTTACACCACCGACAGTGTGCCCAATCTATTTACTTACTGATATAAACTCTGTTGCATTACAATACAAATTCCACTTTAAGATCTATCCGAGGATGAAAATAATTGCTTGAAAGCAAGAAATAGTTCCTTGACTTTTTTGCATATTTTGTCCTTATACACCTTCGTCAAAAGTCTAAACATGTTAGCTGGGCGTCATGGCCATGCCTGCAGTTCCAGCTACTTGGGCGGCAGGAGGATCGCTTGATTTGGGAAGTCAAGGCTGCAAGTGAGCCATTGATCGTACCCACTGTACTCCAGTGTGGGTGACACAGTTGAACCACTGTCTCAAATCAAATAAATAAATAAATAAATAATAAATAATAATAAATAAATAAAAAAAGCCTAACATGGTGCCAATACAGCTGAACCAGAGTTTGATACAGAATGCTTTATAATGCGTTAGAAAAACTCCAGTTTCTTCAATACTTTCTAAGTATGGATTCAAATCCAAATGTTATATAAAAAGATAACAACTTTACCTAAATGCTTTAATATTTTTAAAAAGCATTATCCTGATAATTGGTCTCACAAGATATCCAGGATTAAAATATTTGCTTTGATAATATGTATTCGATAGATCCATAATAATAAACTCACTTGGAAGGCTCAGAAATTCATTAAAGTAGTCTACAAGGAAATCATCTGTTGCCAGAGAATCTTCCTGCAAAAAAAAAAAAACATAAAAACACAGTATTATAATTATACAACGTTTTAAATCATGCCTATATTATTCTCTTATTCTGCTATGAATTTATCATCATGTAGATCTTCAAATCTCTTTTAGTCAGTAAACAGTGAACCCTCACTATAAACTGGACACAGTTTATAGTGTTTTATAGTTTCCTTCCAATCTCTGAAAGGAAAAAATAAGAAAACAGAAGGCAGCATATTCTTAAAACACTTTGCTACTATACTTAGTTGGAAAACAGAACACATGAAAAATACAGCACAACACTTAAATGAAACATCAACAAATACAAAATAATACCATCACATGGTAACTTTCACACAGACTTATTAAAATATATATATATTTCATAAAAATAAAGGAAAGTGTTTGAGAAGCAGTGTTTGGAGCCCAAATGAAATTGAGCGTGTAAATTTCTTAAATTGCCCAATGGAAGCGATAAAAGAAGTGAAGAAAATGTTGTACTGCCCCGCCACCCCAGAATGAGATACATTTTTTAATCTGGATCTTGCTTCACTTTTGCATGAGGAATCTTTGACAATGCATGTGTTCTAAGAATAAAGATTGTATACATTTTTTCCATAACTATCTCATCCACCAACATAGCCACTTTTCATATTGGCAATATTGAAAAGCCACTGCCAAAAACAAAATCTCTCTTCCAAATCCTAAGACACCTTATTTTATTAGTAATTGTTTCCATTATGTCAAAAGCACATCATGGCATAACTGTTATATGGTACATGTGTTTATTTTGTTATTCATAATTATATTGCAATTTTGAAAATCTAACATGAAAGTTGACAATATGACACAATGCTATTATTTCCATATGGCTGATTACTTTCTTTTATACTGGCCAATTTTAAAATGTACTGAAGTATATAGTGCTATAAAGAAGACACTATAGCATATTGCACCTATTTTGGAAAGTAGATTTTCAGGGTAATTTCTTTAAGTAATTGCAGCAACAGAAGAGAGTTATAAACAATCACTTATAGAATTTACATCAAGAAACTTACTAGAAACCTTAAAACAAAAGATTTAGTTTTCTAAAAATTTCAACTGATTAAAATAACAACAAACTAAGGATTTAATAAATTTACTACCTTAGTAGTAGTACCTTAGTAGCACGTGCTCAAAGAGAGTCCTGATTGGCAAAGTCTAACAAAGCAGAACAAGGCAGATATACTTTTGGGGGAAACTACAAGGCATTTAATAACCTATCAAACTTTACCTTCCAAAGTTACTTTAATAATTCCAACTGTATTTAGTGGACTATCTAGTTTTTGCTAACTCTTATGAGAAAACATCTGAATTCTGGGTGGAAGGCATTGTGCTACAATAAGGGTGGACAAATTTGGCAGTACTGGATCACATGATCAAAAATCCACAGATGTGAACAGTGTATATCTTAAATAACATACAGTAGTGCAGTACAATCCCTTGTTAGTTTTTCTAAAATATACATTTCATTTTTAATTTTTAGCCATAATACAGAATATGTATTTCATAGCACCAGGTGGACCTAAGTATTACCTAGAATTGCCACACTGCCTGAAATTTCTAATTTTCAGATTCACATATTCATTTCCAGATGTCTTGCACTTCTAAAAGATTCTAACTCAATGAACTATCTGAGAGGAGATACTAGTTTTCTTTTTGTTTTGAGACAAGGTCTTGCCCTGTCACCCAGGCTGGAGTGCAGAGGCGTGATCTCAGCTCACTGCAACCTCCGCCTCCTGGGTTCAAGTGATTATCATGCCTTTGCCTCCTATCTGGGACTACAGGCGCCCACCACCATGCCCGGCTACTTTCTGTATTTTTTTTTTTTTATTTTTTTTTATTTTTATTATACTT
>NW_016807705.1:0-866 GCF_001698545.2 Rhinopithecus bieti
AATGTCATCCAATAAAAAACAGAAAGAAGCAGTCGAAGAAACTGCTCTGTGACATGCCCATTCTCTTCACAGGGTTAAAGCTTACTCTACATTTCCCCGTTTGAAACTTGCCCTCTGAGGGTTCTGCGAAGCGATAGTAAGTGTCAACCGGAGGACTGTGTCAAGCAAGGAAATATCTTCCTTCGAAAGTTGGAGAGAAGCTCTCTGCACAACTCTTTTGTGATGTTTGTATTCATCTCAAAGAGTTAAATCATTCTTTGGATTGAGCAGTTTGAAATCACTGTTTCTGTGGAATCTGAGAAAGGACATTTGGAGACACTCTTTAGAATACCCTGAAAAAGAAATAACCTCAGAGAGAAACCAAAAGGAAACTTTCTGTGAACCTCCCGTGTCACGTGAATATGCTCACACAGTTAACCTTCTCTTTTCATTGAGAAGTATCATAAAACTGTTTTTGTTTAGACTGTGAAGGGATATTCAGGAACGATTTGAGGGTTAAAGTGAGAAAGGAAACGTCTTCAGATAGAAACTGGAGAAAAGTTTTCTGAGGAGCTGCTTTGTGACGTGTGCATTCCACTCACAGAAATATACCTTTCTTCTCCTAGAGGATTCCGGAATTCCTTTTGCTGAAAAAGCTACCACGAGACATTTGGGAGTATAGGGACGGCTCTGGTGAAAAAGGAAATATCCTCAGATAAAAACTGGAAAGAAGATTTCAGTGAAACTGCTTCATGTTACATATATCTATTCATGTCACATAGTTCAAACCTTTCTTATATTATGCAGTTTGGAAACTCTGTCATGCACGGATCCATGAAGGGACATTCGGGAGCACATTCTGGCCTTCGGTGAAAGAGGTGATATCA
>NW_016807706.1:0-2117 GCF_001698545.2 Rhinopithecus bieti
AAGAGAGAGAGAGACACAGAGAGAGAGAGCTTCTAGTATTAGATTAGGAACTGAATATAAATACGGAAATAAAATAGGACTCCTGTTTTCATGAGATTTAAAATCGAATTGGGAAGATAGAATATATCCTTAAATAGAAAATGTATATGGGATGTGTGCTAAGTACATAGAGACCATAAAAAAAATAGAAGATGGGAGACTAAGTGACTGAAATCATGGGTCGTTGGGGACATGCTCACACTGAAGGTGGTACTTTCCTTGGCCTTAAAGGTCAAGGTCTTTGATTATCAGAGAAAAGCGTTAAGGGTGTCACAAACTGGAGACATTGGTGAGCAAAATCACAGAGGTGGCAAAGTAAATAATGTGTTCAGGAAACAATGAATAGGTATGTTTCGAGCAAAAGATTCATATAAGAAAAAGAAAATAACCACACCATTTAAACTGGTAAGAGCGATGTCACGTATTTGTTCTTTCATTGAATAATTTATTCACCTATTCAATATTTACTGAACATCACAGATATTAACCGAATGGATAAAACCTACGAATGGATGAGCAGCACTATTCCAGGCACTGGTAATAGTGATAAGTAAGGCAAAAATCCTTGTCCTCAAGGGGCATGCTCGCAGGGAGACAGCACATAAGGATTACAAGAGAGGGGATGCTTCTAGCTAGCCTGGTAAGTAGTTTGGACAGATGTGAGCCGTTGGTTCTAGAAGATGAATCCAGGGCCGGGCGCAGTGGCTCACACTGTAATCCCAACACTTTGGGAGGCCAAGGCGGGCAGATCACTTGAGGTCAGGAATTCGAGAACAGCCTGGGCAACATGGCAAAACCCCATCTCTACTAAAAATACAAAAATTAGCTGGGTGTGGTGGCACACACCTGTAGTCCCAGCTACTTGGGAGTCTGAGATAGAAGAATCACTTGAACCCAGGAGGTAGAGGTTGCAGTGAGTGGAGACAGCAATTGTGCCACTGCACTCCAGCCTGAGTGACACAGCGAGACTCCATCTCAAAAAAAAAAAAAAAAAGAAAAGAAAAGATGAATCTAGCAGTGATATTGTAGTATAATATGAAATATATTTGGTCTTTGTCCGCATTTCACAAAGCTCCTAAAACCCTGGGAATTTCCTGAGTGATAGGAGTGTCCTTTGTTATTCATAATGAGCCCCTTTTGATCACATGTGAGTTTATGCTAATGAGGTGATTTAGGGTGGTGCAACTAGATTAGCCTCCAGATGGGACTGGTCACTAGTAAGACCAAGTGATTATAGGTTGGAACTTTCAGAGCCACTCACCAACCTCTAGGAATTGGAATGAGTGAGCTGGAGATTAAGTTCCATAGAAACTCTTGGACAATGAGGTTTGATGAGCTCCTGTGGTGTCACAGAGAGGGTGTGGAAGCTCTACAGCACCCTCCCCCATACCTTCCTCTATGCATCTCTAACAGCACCCCCCATATCTTCACTTATACATATCTAACAGCACCCCCCCATCCCTTCCCATACGCATCTCTAAAACTGCCTGTTCATCTGTGTGGCATTCACATAGCCACACCTAGTCAAACCAATCCCCTGGGCTCTATGCAAATCAGACACCACCTCCTCGAGCCCTCCTGACATAACCAACTGTTTCTGCTAAAGGAGGTTATTCCATTTGGAGCCCTCCTCCCTGTTTGGGGGAGCTGTTCTCTTCCTTCTTGCCTATTGAACTTTCCACTCCTTAATCCAGTCTATGTGTGTCTGTGTTGCTAATTTTCTTGGCATGTGACAAAGGACCCTGGGTATTTCCCCAGACAATGGAGCCGTATCATCACGCTCAACTAGTTTTTGTATTTTTAGTAGAGACGGGGTTTTGCCATGTTGGTCAGGCTGGTCTCTAACTCCTGACCTCAAGTGATCCACCTGCATCAGCCTTCCAAAGTGCTGGAGACAAAGGAGCCTGGCACAAGACAAAATACCCTGGGTGTTTCCCTAGATAATGGAGCCATATCATTTTGGGGGGCTCATCCGGAATCCCAGGGTACAACATTCAATGGAGCAGTGAGTAGAGGAGTGGACTCAAAATCTGTCCTTTCATTCTGAGGCTCTTGGTCTCCATTTAAAAATCAAATCA
>NW_016807707.1:0-2110 GCF_001698545.2 Rhinopithecus bieti
TATCCTTTTATCTAGTTAATATATGAAAGTGGTTTGAATATAGTCAAATCCATTTTGGGTACTCTACTGACTTTTCCTTCACTTGCCAAGCCCTTTTATTTTCACTGTTAGAAAATAGAGAAGGTGAGACAGCTGGGGGAAAACGTGGAGTAAATGATAAGTATCAAATGTTGAATTTTTTTTTTTTTTTGGAGACGGAGTCTCGCTTTGTTGCCCAGGCTGGAGTATAGTGGTATGATCTTGGCTAACTGCAAGCTCCGCCTCCTGGGTTCATGCCATTCTCCTGCCTCAGCCTCCTGAGTCGCTGGGACTACAGGCACCCGTCATCACGCCCGGCTAATTTTTCTATTTTTAGTAGAGACGGGGTTTCACCGTGTTAGCCAGGATGATCTCGATCTCCTGACCTTGTGATCCGCCCGCCTTGGCCTCCCAAAGTGCTGGGATCACAGGTGTGAGCCACCGCACCTGGCTCAAATGTTGAATTCTAAAAGTTTCTACATTTACCTAGGTTGGCTTTCTCCCTTCCCCAGTTAAGAAGTTTTGAGCTTGGCTGATCATCAGACTCACTTGAGGAACTTAAAGAAAGAACTCCCTGGCTGTAGCGCCTATGTAGGTTTAGCTTTAGACTCTGGGCTCCAGAGTTTTAAAGGTTATCATCTGAGGTTTCTGATCATAGCCTAGTTTGATCATAACATAGCCTAGTTGCTGCTGTTTCTTTATTCCATTGAAAACCCTGGAATTGACATAATTTTATCTACCAGCATTTCTCCCCTTTTAGTTTATTTAATAATTAACCTGGTCTCCAGGGCAGTTTTATATGACCATGTGTGTATTCACTGCTCACAAAAAAGTTTAATATTAGATTACCAAATTTAATATAGTTGCAGAATTACTGCATAAGGGCTTCCCTTCTTGGAGACTCTTTCCCAGCATGGGAACAGTGATCTGCTGCCCACATGACAGGTTGGTATGCCAGGCATAGTTAGCTGCTTTTGGTCGTGGGGTACTCGCCCTTCTTTAGTTACCCTTAGTTATGTGCCACACATGTCCTTATTGCCTAGTTCCTCATCCACACTTTGGATCTTGTGAAAATGCTGTTAGTATCCAACCTTAAAATATATTAGTATGTGGGTTTTCATTTAAAAAATTACTTTGAATTTTCTATTTAATTCATATGTAAATAAAGGAGCACTTCATTTCACTTTAAAAAATTCTATCAATTAGGCTGGGCGCGATGACTCATGCCTGTAATCCCAGCACTTTGGGAGGCGGAGGCGGGCGGATCACCAGAGGTTAGGAGTTCAAGACCAGCTTGACCAACATGGAGAAACCGTGACTCTACTAAAATACAAAATTAGCCGGGCGTGGTGGCGCATGCCTGTAGTCCCAGCTACTTGGGAGGCTGAGGCAGGAGAATCGCTTGAAAACCCAGGAGGCGGAGGTTTTGGTGAGCTGAGATCGCACCATTGCACTACAGCCTGGGCAACAAGAGTGAAACTCTGTCTCACAAAAGAAAAAAAAAATTATTAAATACTTTTAAAGACTGAGCTGTTTAAGAATTTTGGGGGGAACATTTCTAGCAGTGATTTATTGTGGCCTTGTTAACATAATGATAGTGTAAAGACAGGAGCCTTACAACTTAGGCAAAGCATTTCACATGCAGTCCTTCTCCCATCTCCTTAAAATACATATTTATTTTACATACAGAGTTTTACATTAACCATTGAAAATAAAGTAGGATCTGCTGCAGTTTCCCCTGAAAATTTATAAAAGTGTTGAGATTGTTAGAAGGTAGATGTTAAGTACATGTGCACTACCCTAAAAGACTTGTCTATTGTCAATAAAGTGATAGTATTTGTGAAATTATTATTCCTGTTCAGAAATACTATTTCTTAAATCTCCTGGGAATTTGTGGCATAATAAAGCACATTCAAAGTTCTAATGTGTTTATGAGCTCATTTTCAAAATAGTAAGTTTGTCATATTTAAAATGAACATGACTTGCTTCCTTGATTTCTGAAATGAATTAAATGAAGATTGCTATAGTAATCTTCATGTCATCTCTCTAGAGTTGTTGGCAATTTTATTATACAACAGTTACCATTAGAGAA
>NW_016807708.1:0-1524 GCF_001698545.2 Rhinopithecus bieti
AACAACAACAAAACTATAAATTTCTTCTCCAACTTTTTTTTCTTTTCTTTTCTTTTTTTTTTTTTTTTGAGACAGAGCCTTGCTCTGTCACCCAGGCTGGAGTGCAGTGCGGTGGCACGATCTCGGCTCACTGCAACCTCCCCCTGCCAGGTTCAAGCGATTATCCTGCCTCAGCCTCCCAAGTAGCTGGGACTACAGGCGCCCACCACCACACCTGGCTAGCTTTTGTATTTTTAGTAGAGATGGGGTTTCACCATATTGACCAGGCTGGTCTCGAACTCCTGACCTTGTGATCCATCCACCTCAGCCTCCCAAAGTGCTGGGATTACAGGCGTGAGCCACCAGACCTCCAACTTTATTTTTGTCCTGACAGGATTTAAGGGAGACCCACAGTGTTCCTTGTAGGGAATAGGGGGAATAGTCTTATCCATATGGATAAGACCACTATGAAAATGTTACCCACTTTACCACTGCCTAGGGGACTAATCATGCTTTTCATCTCAATTTACCTTGGTCACTCACTTCAGTACTTTCCCATTATTTGGCACAAAACTCTGTATCTTCTTCCTTTCTTTTCTTTTCTTTTTTTTTTTTTGGTGGGGGGTGGTGGACAGGGTCTCACTCGGTTGCTCAGGCTGGAGTGCAGTGGAGCCATCAGAGCTCACTGTAGCCACCACCCCCAGGCTCAAGTGATCATCCCATCTCAGCCCCCTCAAGCAGCTGGGACTACGGGCACACAGCACATATCCCTGGCTAATTTTTCATTCATTAGTTTTTGAGACAGAGCCTCATTCTGTTGCCCAGGCTAGAGACTTGATGACAGCTCACTGCAACCTCCACTTCCTGGGCTCAAGTGATCCTCCCACCTGAGCCTCTGGAGGAGCTGTGACTACAGGTGTGCACCACAACAGGCTAATTTTGTAGTTTTGTACAGATGGGGTCTCACTATGTTGCTCAGGCTGGTTTCAAGCTCCTGAGCTCAAGCAATCCACCTGCCTTGGCCTCCCAAAGTGTTGGGATGACAGGCATGAGCCACTGCGCCCTGTGGATTTCCTAGTCTTTATCTAATCTTACTAACTGGCCCCCTATCTGCCTCCTTCCTCCATTCTCAAATTCTTAGGAACAGTCATGAGCAAAATTCCATGTAACCGCAGCTGTTTTTTTCTTTTTATGGAAACATGCTTTAATTTCTGTTGGGTAGGCCAGGCGCGGTGGCTCACACCTGTAATCCCAGCACTTTGGGAGGCCAAGGCGGGCAGATCACGAAGTCAGGAGATCGAGACCATCCTGGCGAACACGGTGAAACCCCGTCTCTACTAAAAAAAAAAAAATACAAAAAAATTAGCCGGGCGAGGGGCGGGTGCCTGTAGTCCCAGCTACTCGGGAGGCTGAGGCAGAAGAATGGCATGAACCCGGGAAGCGGAGCTTGCAGTGAGCTGAGATCACGCCACTGCACTCCAGCCTGGGCAACTGAGCGAGACTCCGTCTCAAAAAAAAAAAAAAAAAAAATTATATTGGGAAAAC
>NW_016807709.1:0-1960 GCF_001698545.2 Rhinopithecus bieti
TGCACATGTACCCTAGAACTTAAAGTATAATAATAAGAAAAAAAAAGAAAGGGCGTAAGTATATTGAAGAGATATCTGTACTCCTGTGTTATTTGCAGCACTATTTACAATAGACAAGATTTGGAAGCAACCTAAGTGTCCATTAATAGACAAATGGATCAACAAAATGTGGTAATTATACACAATGGAGTACTATTCAGCCATAGAGTGAGATCTAGTCATGTGCAATAACATAAATGGAATTGAAGATCTTCCTGTTAAGTGAAATAAGTCAGGCCCAGAAAGACAGACATTGCATATTCTCACTTATTTGTGGGAACTAAAAATCAAAATGATTGAACTCGTGGACACACAGATTAGAAGGATGGTTACCAGAGACTGAAAATGGTAGTTGGAGGTTTGGGGGGAGGTGGGGATGGTTAATGGGTTTAAAAATGTAGTTAGAAAGAGTAAAGAAGACCCACTATTAGTAGAATAACAGGGAGACTATAAGTAATAATAACAATTGGATATTTTAAAATAATTTAAAAAGTGTAATTGGATTGTTTGCAACTCAAAGGATAAATGCTTGAGTGGATAGATATCTCATTCTCCATGAGGTGCTTATCCCATTGCATTTCAGTATCAAAACATCTCACTACCGTGTGAACACATGCACCTACAATGCACCTACGATTAAAAATTAAAAAATTAAAAAAACAACAAATAAAAAAAAGAAAATTAAAAAGAAACTACAATGAATGAACATAATGAATAAGCGCATTTAGTCCAGTTCCTAGATAAAAAGTTGACATTCAAAATTATATATGCCAGAAATAAACACTTGAAACATAAATTAAAATAAAAGAAATAACTTATACTATAGCTTCAAGATGTTAAAATGGCAACAAATAAATTTTTAAAAAATGGTTAGTAAGACCTCTACATAGAAAATTCAAATTATTGAGAAAAGTTAAACATAATCTAAATAAATGGAGGGATTATTGTAGTATTTATGTCACTAAAAACACAATTGCAAAGAGAAACCCAAGGACAGATCCTAGGGATATACCAGTGATGAGAGACAATGGAGAAGAAAAGAAATCAAGATGGACAGAGGAGAGCCTGAGAGAGGAGAAAATCAGTGTCAACGTGGTGCTGAGAAGCTAAGCAACATGTTAAGAACAAAAGCTTGATCACTTGGATCAAAGGCAGTAGGCAGGTGAGATAAATGAGATAAACCTTAAAATGGGCTATTAGATGAAAGGATGTTTTCAAGGAGTAATGAGAGAGGAGAAATTCAAGACAGACCATATGTATAGATTTTTCAGGTAATTTTCCTCCTTCCTTTTTCTTTTCTTTTCTTTCCCTTGTTGAATAATACTTGTTTCAGTATCTGCATTATTGTTGTATAAACATCGTCTTCCAATCAACTTTATTGGTTTTTCAGATAATAATATGAATATATATGCCCTAAAGAAAATAGAAACTATAATCACAAAATAAGGTACAAGTCTTCTGAAACATTATCAATCACCCACTAAATCAAAAAATCATAAATATCTTTATGTATAAATGTGTGCAAATATTTTGAGCAATTCTCAGAATTTCAGAGTCTAAAATTGCCCCATTTTCCAGTCTTTTATTATGCATTATCAAATTAATATTCACAAAACTTACAACAATTTATATATGACGGGAAAAGCAAAATGACTGTTTCCCCTCAGTCTCCTCAATACTGCATAGATTAACTGGATTTTAAAATATTTACCAATTTTGTGGTCATTATTTTGGCTTTACTTTTTTATGTGTTAAATTATATTTTAGATCTAATGGGGAAGTTTCACATTTTTATTGATTAAAATGATGTCAGCTATTAGATTTAGAAAGGCTTTACAACTATGTTTGCTTTTAATTATGAACATTATTAATTTTGAACAATGTTTATTTTGCAAAACCTAAGTTTAAGATAAGTATGAAA
>NW_016807710.1:0-1517 GCF_001698545.2 Rhinopithecus bieti
CCTCCCAAAGTGCTGAAATTACAGGCATGAATCACCGCGCCTGATTGGTTTTGTTTTTTTTTTGAGACAGAGTCTCGCTCTATCACCAGGGCTGGAGTGCAGTGGCCGGATCTCAGCTCACTGCAAGCTCCGCCTCCCGGGTTCCCGCCATTCTCCTGCCTCAGCCTCCCGAGTAGCTGGGACTACAGGCGCCCGCCACCTCACCCGGCTAGTTTTTGTATTTTTTAGTAGAGACGGGGTTTCACTGTGTTAGCCAGGATGGTCTCGATCTCCTGACCTCGTGATCCGCCCGTCTCGGCCTCCCAAAGTGCTGGGATTACAGGCGTGAGCCACCGCGCCTGGCCTGTAGTGTCTTATTGTTTTTTTTTTTTTTTTTTCCAGATGGGTGCCTGGAATCCCAGCTACTCAGGAGGCTGAGGCAGGGGAATCGCTTGAGCCCAGGAGACAAAGGTTGCAGTGAGCCAAGATAGCGCCAGTGCACTCCAACCTGGACGACAGAGTGAGACTGTCTCAAAAAACAAAAAACAAAACAAAACAAACAAACTGAGGGTGGGGAGTGCACAGTAAAGACATGCTTGGAAATAAGGGAGTCCAGTCTCTGGGGATCAGGGAGCCACATGACCCAGCCTTGCTGGAAGGAGAGACCGGTGCAGCTGCCCAGGAGCCTGGGAGCTGAACAGCGGACTAGGGGAAGGCAGCTCCCGGCCCAACCATGTCCTGACCGTCTGATAAATATCAGGACCCCACTGTCTCTTGTGCACCCCACTGCAGCCTTAAGTCTCTGGGACCCCACTCATGTTGAGCGGGCTTCTCTACTTTCCCTTCCTTCCATCACGGAGTGACCAGCTCTCAATCTCCTCTGTGAAAAAACGCTGTAGAAACACTGTTGGAACCAGCCTTTCTCAGCGGCTGGGGTGAACAAAGCTCTCGTTGGAGGCCACCCTGTAAGCCTGCCTGGGGCCCACCTGGGGTCTGATCAGCCCTGGCCGTATGGTCCAGAAACTGCCCCTACTACTGCACCAGTACCAAGGTCCCATTTCATCATTTCCTGGGGAAGAACAGAGACATCATCCCCAGGGTCTCACTCTGTCATCCAGGCTGGAGTGCAGTGGCGAAATCTTGGCTCACTGTAACCTCCACTTCCTGGGCTCAAGCAATCCTCCCACCTCAGTCTCCCAAGTAGCTGGGACTATAGGCACGTGCCACCATGCCTGGCTAATTTTGTATTTTTTGTAGAGATGGGTTTTGCTGTGTTACCCAGGCTGGTCTTGAACTACTGGGCTCAAGCAATCCACCCTTCTCGGCCTCCCAAAGTGCTGGGATTACAGGTGTGAGCTGCGGAGCCGACAGTTTTAACTTATTCATCATAGGACCCTCTGTCCCTGCCCCACAGCAACCAGCTGCAGTCCTACCGGCCCGTCTGCCTGACTTTGTTCGTTCCTTCCACTGTTCTGGTTGCTTCAGGCCTAAGCCCAGGGTGGCCTCTGTGCCTTCCCCAGTCCGTCCTGCACAGGCCA
>NW_016807711.1:0-1880 GCF_001698545.2 Rhinopithecus bieti
AGGTTTACTTTATAAGCACAGATACGTGTATCTTTTCTTTTCTTTTTTTTGGTTTGTTTTTTGAGACGGAGTCTTCCTCTGTCGCCCAGGCTGGAGTGCAGTGGCGTGCTCTCGGCTCACTGCAACCTCTGCCTCCTGGGTTCAAGCAATTCTCCCGTCTCAGCCCCCCTGGTAGCTGGGACTACAGAGGCATGTCACCACGCCGGGCTAAATTTTGTATTTTTGGTAGAAGGAGGGTTTCACTGTGTTAGCCAGGCTGGTCTCCATCTCCTGACCTCGTGATCCACCCACCTCGGCCTCCCAAAGTGTTGGGATTACAGGCATGAGCCACCGCTCCTGGCCAAGGTGTGTCTTTTCTTGTATGTAATATGTGATTATACTATGTATATATACTGCATCAGTGTGGTTTCACTTCATGTCTGGGATATATTTCACATGAAAACGGATACATCCATTTCATTCTGTTTTTGTAGGTATGTATTTTCAGAATCTAGTATGATTTATGTAACCAGTTCACACCTGTAATCCCAGCACTTTGGGAGGCTGAGGTGGGCAGATCACTTGAGCTCAGCAGTTCTAGACCAGCCTGGGCAACATGATGAAACTCCGTCTCTATAAAAAATTCAAAAACAATTAGCAGGGCGCCGTGGCAGGCGCCTGTGGTCCTAGCTACTCCGGAGGCTGAGGTGGGAGAATCGCTTGAACCTGGGAGGCGGAGGTTGCTGTGAGCCGAGATTGCAACACTGCACTCCTGCTTGAGCAAGACCCCATCTCAAAAAAAAGAAAGAAAGAAAGAAAAAAGGTTGTTTGACTTGCTTGCTAAATGTTGTTAATGCAACATATTGAAGTAGTTAGGTAACATTAAACAATCCCAGATACTGATACTGGTTGGGGTCAGGTTAACCAAAGTCTAAGAGAGTAGGCCTGGCATGATGACTCATGCCTTTAATCCCAGCACTTTGGGGACTGAGGCGGGCAGATCACTTGAGGTCAGGAATTCAAGACCAGCCTAGGCAACATGGCGAAACCCCCGTCTCTACCAAAAATACAAGAAATTAGCTGGGCATGGTGGCTCACGCCTGTGATCCCAGCTACTCAGGAGCCTGAGGTGGGAGAATCACTTGAGCCCGGGATGCAGAGGTTGTAGTGAGCCAAGATTGTGCCACTGCACTCCAAGTTGGGTGACAGAGTGATACCCTGTCTAAAAAAAAAAAAAAAAAAAAAAGGAAAAAAGGAAAGCATATTTATTATAAGAGAAGGAAACTATATCTATTTCATGCAAATATAAAAAAGGTAAATTAAGATCCTTTATAATTCTGCCTTGCCACACAGAGATGATTACAATTAACCCTTGGGTGCATTTTCTTTTATTCTTTTTTTATTTTTCTTTTTTATTTCTGTTGCATTTGTATTTGCAAAATGGTTATATTCTAAAAATAAATTGTCATATTCTAAATGATAGGTTACTTTTTTGTTCTCATTTATAGTGAGCATGTTTATGCATCATTAACCAGTCTTAAAAATGATGTTTAAGCTGGGCAGGGTGGCTCAGGCCTGTAATCCCAGCACTTTGGAAGGCTGAGGTGGGTGAATCACCAGAGGTTTGAGACCAGCCTGACCAACATGGCAAAACCCTGTCTCTACTAAAAATACAAAAATTAGCCAGGCATGGTGGCGGGCGCTTGTAATCCCAGCTACTTGGTAGGCTGAGGCAGGAGAATCACTTGAATCTGGGAGGCATAGGTTGCAGTGAGCCGAGATGGTACCCTTGCACTACAGCCTAGGTGAAAAGAGTGGAACTCCATCTCAAAAAAAAAGATGTTTAATTTTATCAAAGTTGTATAGTTTTATTTATTTATTTATTTATTTATTTATTTATT
>NW_016807712.1:0-1481 GCF_001698545.2 Rhinopithecus bieti
TCATTCCAAAGTTAAAAGTATGACAGGCTGAGCATGATGTCTTATACCTGTAATCCCAGAACTTTGGGAGGCTGAGGCTGGAGGATTTCTTGAACCCAGAGAGTTTGAGGCCAGCCTGGGCAACATAGCAAGACCCTGCCTCTATTAAATAAATAAAGAGGAAAAAACTGTTGTAAGTGCAACAATATATTTAGATTTTTTACTCCCTATTTTCTTTAATTAATTTATTTTCATGCTGTTTTATTTTTTATTTATTTATTTTCTATTTTACTTTCAGTTCCAAGATACATGTGCAGAATGTGCAGGTTTGTTACATAGATATACGTGTGCCATAGTGGTTTGCTGCACCTATTGACCCATTATCTAAGCTCCCTCCCCTCGCCCCCCACCCCCAAAACAGGCCCTGGTGTGTGTTGTTCCCCTCCCTGTGTCCATGTGTTCTCATTATTCAACTCCCATTTATGAGCGAGAACAATCGGTGTTTAGTTTTCTGTTTCTGTATTAGTTTGCTGAGGATAACGGCTTCCAGCTTCATCCATGTCCCTGCAAAGGACATTATCTCATTCCTTTGTTATGGCTGCATAGTATTCCATGGTGTATATGTACCATGCTTTCTTTATCCAGTCTATCATTGATAGGCATTTGGGTTGGTTCCAAGTCTTTGCTATTGTAAATAGTGCAGCAATTAACATACATGTGCATATGTCTTTATAGTAGAATGATTTATATTCCTTTGGGTACATACCCAGTAATGGGATTGCTGTCAAATGGTATTTCTGGTTCTAGATCCTTGAGGAATCGCCATACTGTCTTCCACAATGGTTGAACTAATTTACATTCGAACCAACAGTGTAAAAGTGTTCCTATTTCTCCACAGCCTCACAAGCATCTATTGTTTCTTGACTTTTTAATAATAGCCATTCTGACTGGCGTGAGATAGTATCTCATTGTGGTTTTGATTTGCATTTCTCTATGATCAGTGATGTTGAACTTTTTTTCATATGTTTGTTGGCCATGTAAATGTCTTTTTTTTTTTTTTTTTTTGAGACAGAGTCTCGCTCTGTGGCCCAGGCTGGAGTGCAATGGCCGGATCTCAGCTCACTGCAAGCTCCGCCTCCCGGGTTCCCGCCATTCTCCTGACTCAGCCTCCCGAGTAGCTGGAACTACAGGTGCCCGCCACCTCGCCCGGCTAGTTTTTTTGTATTTTTTAGTAGAGACGGGGTTTCACCGTGTTAGCCAGGATGGTCTCGATCTCCTGACCTCGTGATCCGCCCGTCTCGGCCTCCCAAAGTGCTGGGATTACAGGCTTGAGCCACCGCGCCCGGCCTATAAATGTCTTCTTTTGAGAATTATCTGTTCATATCCTTTGCCCACTTTTTGATGAAGTTGTTTGTTTTTTTTCTGGTAAATTTGTTTACATTCCTTATAAATTCTGGATATTAGACCTTTGTCAGACGGGTAGATTGCAAAAATTTTCTCCC